>NC_045628.1:80027667-80300000 GCF_009829155.1 Mustela erminea
GACAGTTTCAATAAAATGAAAATTCAGCAATTCCTTTTTAAAGATTTCCCTTTCTGTATCTTTTAGATGAGAGACTGAGATTACACTAGAAAAAAATATGTAAAAATAAAGTACAATATACAGCATTTCATATTTCTTTGAGAAAAATGTTCAGATTAACAATTATTTTTACCTTTATGTAGTAGTTTTGATTTCTCTTATTGTAGTAAAATGATCTTAATATCTGATTTTTCCACTAGACTTAAAATAGTTGTATTAATGAAAAAACTGGAAGTTTTTTTCTTTTCTAAATGTAGTGTTTTAGGGAATTCATCCCTCATCATTTAAAAAAATGTATTTACTAGTGTTCAGGTCTTTTCCAAAGGTCAATATTAAATTCATGAATTAGAAATTGGACAAAAATGTAGAGCATTGAAATTTTAATATCCCTTATGAACATTCTTTAATCTGAATTTTAAGATTTATTTTATTTGAAAAAGTAAAACCTTGGCTAGCTATTTGGCCTATTCAGATAAGAAATTTTAGCATCTTAAGCCAGTCATTCATTTTTCACCTTGGTATCACAAATGATTTTTAGTATTTACTCATCTTCCTTCAGTTTCTTTGTGGGATCTTGTAATTGGAATACCAGTGATAAACCTTATGCTTGAGAAGGTTAATCTGTACACTAGAGTTCATAAGATTTTACACTGTATCTCATATCCTTAAAATTCCATCCAATCAAGATTTACCTGATTACTGTCTTTGGCATGGATTTTATAGTAGAAAAAAAACATGTGACCAAGTTAGGAAATCTTTGTTCTATTTTGAGTTTGCCTTTTTTTGCTGGGTGATCTTGGAAGAGTTACTTAATACCCAACTCTCAGCTCTCTTGGTCAGGTGGGTTAATGGACCACGTTGCCCACTTAAAAAGTGTCTGTCAAGGTTAGATGAGTTAATACATGAGATGTAAAGTGTTGCGCAGACACAAGAAGTAAGTATTATCAGCCCTGATTTTCTTACCGCTGAGTGTAGTTCAAATTTGGCTCCTTAATTTCTAGGACTATACATATTTTGAAAAACCTTGCCATCTTTCCTTGATGTCAGTGTCAGGAAAACTTCATGTGTTTTTTACATTTGCATTTTTTTTCAGACATATTTTTTACATGTATTATATTCAACTGGTATTGACTGAATATTTTTTTCCTGCAGGATACCCAAACCTTTGTATTTACATACCTGTTATGCTCAACTATATTCCTGTGTGGTTTCTGAAAAACACTATTATAAAGAATGATGTTCTAATATTAGGTTCAAAGAAATAATTAGATCACTACAGAAGGAGAAAAGACGTGATCCGTCTTCATTTTATAGGACAGCTTTATTTACAAGAGGGAAGGAATATACATGCTATTTAAGTGTGGTTTTAAGTGAACAGAATAAACATGATTTTGTTATTCTAGAATCATAAGTCCTACTTATGATTGTGTCTCAAATGATACTCATTGCTGAACAGTTAAAATATTTCTATATAACTCAATCTGGGGGACTTTTTTCTAAATAGTGTCACTACAGGATATCAACATGAAAAAAGCTTTCAAAAGTTCCACAGTCCAAGACCAGCAGGTGGTTTCAAAGAACAGCATTCCTAATCCTGTTGCTGATATTTACAACCAGAGCGATAAGCCACCTCCTCTGAATATTCTTACACCGTACAGGTATGGCTTCATACATTCCCAGTGCCTTTTTAGTCTAGATAAGCTGAGAGAGGAGTTCAGTGCTGTGGACGTATTTTTTTCAAACTTTGAAAGTAATCGCAGGTATTATATACAATGAAATCAGTTCCTAGTACAGAATTGTTAAAGGTTTCGAATTTCAAAATAGAGATTAACTCACCCAGAGAAGTGTGAGCTCTAATGTTAGCTTTGGTAGATATCTATAGTAGATAGCTACTTTTGTAGATACCTGAGTGTGTAGATATCTGAAGTAGAATTTTGTTACTCTAGAATCAGAAATTCTACTTTTGATTATGTCTCAAATGACACTCATTGCTGAACAGTTAAAATATTTCTATATAACTCAACCTGGGGGACTTTTTTCTAAATAGTGTCACTACAGGATATCAACTTTCAAAAGTTCCACAGTCCAAGTAATTATAAAATTACACATTGTATAATGTAGTGTGTGGTTATGTTGTTCCTCATATTCAAAGTCAGTTTTAAAGGAACTGCATAATTCATTTATCATGCAGCGAAGTACCTGTCTCAGCATTTCAGCGCTGCAGAGACTTTTGTCACTTAATTCAGAAAAATGCATGCTGCACCTAGAGATTCTTAAAGAGTGAATAATACAGTCAACAAATTAACCTGTTACTGTAAAATGGTAGGACTCGGTATCAGGACCAGACTTTCCAGAAAAAGAATGGAAAATCGGTGGTGGAAAAAGTTAATATTAAGCAATTGAAAATACTTGTTAAAAACACCTCTCCTACCTCTTACCACGTTAGTGTTTTCCTTCCATATTTTGTCACCTTCTTTCCCATCTCCCTTTTCCATATGCCTTCTCATTGTCCTTCATCGTACACCTTGTTCTTCTCCCGCCTTTGCCCTCCAGGTAAGCTCATTCCCTCAGCCTCTGATGAGCACAGGCTGTGTGGTAGAGGGTGTCCTGATGGCCCCCAGGACTAGCTCCACTGGGTAACAGACTCCCTTTACCACTGAATGGGTTCTCTCTTTCTGGTGCCGCCATCTTGGGCCTTTGGTCCTTCTCAAGGAGTGCTCAGAGTATTTTTGGTCTGAATTCCTGTTCCTTCTCAGGATCCAAAGGAGATGTTTGGACACCCCTCTATTGCAGCCCTGCTAATAAAGCAGCAGTTCCAGCTACATTCTTTTCTTAAGCACGGACAGAAAGATTCTCTCAAAAAAAAAAAAAAAAAATCAGTAGAAATCCCATGGAAACTATGATGGAAAAGGGCCGATGGGCCACAGTTTTCTATGAAACATGTATGCTTTTCTGGAAGTTTTAGCAAACTCATCTAAAAATTAATAATCTATATGAATAGTAGTATTGTAAGTCTGATGTTTTACCTTACAATTTCACTTTCATTCAATAGGCATATTTGGGGGGGCAATTTCAGATTTATTTAGCACTAGAAGCCACAAGGGCAGGCCTGTTAAAACTGTCCTAAGACACCTCACTAAATAATCCTGTTCCAAAGGAAAAAGCTTAGAAAACTCAGTGGGCCACTTATCTTTGATGAATTGAGATCATGATTAGCTACTTGTGGTGATAGAAAAATTTTAATTTTATAAAAAAAACGAAGTAACTTTCATAGATATTGTATGTGTATATTCAGTTTTACGGAAAATAAAAATGTCTTTAACTCTTTAATAGTGTGTTTAAGAGTAACAGTGCTAAAAATTCAAATGTACTATTTGACAATAAATATTTGAGGTATATAAAACATTAAGGACAGTGTTAATATGAACATGAGAACATGACTTGAAAATGAAATATTTGGTTGCTATCAACACCGGGCATTCCTGCTTATGTTCTTATGTTGAGATTAATATTTGCTCACTGACATGAGCTACTGCCTTCATTAAAGTATTAGCTCCCTCTTTAAAAAAAAAAAAAAGTATGCATTTTATATGTCTTAAATTTTGTAACAAATTACTGTTGAGTTTTTCTCTATCTTCATTCCATTTGGAAGGCCTGGCATCTTTGGGAGATTCTATTTTTCACAGTAATGTTGTTAATAAAATCTCTGTAATGGAGGTCTCCTATCAGTTAGGAAATTTGGAAAGGAAAAAGAAGGATTTCAAGTCATCATAGATGAAAGTGTAAAGCAACTTGCCATTTAGTGATTTTCAGACCGTCGATTGGGCCAGAGTAGCCCCCAGAGGAACCTGGGCCATAGTTTGTGATGATGAGAAGCTCCCAGAACATGGCATAGCAGGAGCATCAGGGAAGGGCAGGCAGGATTTCCCCCTGGGCTCTTTCAGTTAGTTTGCATTTACTGTTGGGGCATAAACTCTTTCTTATACTCATCTCACTGTGCCTCATCTCATTTTGCTTTTCTCTGGGCCTTAAATGACTTACTGAAACCCTGACTTGAAATGTAAATGCTCTGCTTCCTTTTGAAGGTAGTCTACAGGCCAGATCCTTTTTTAAAGCGTTAGCCTTAGAGAACATTTAGTTCATGTTATGATTATTTTGAGCTTTACTTTTGATTTATATTACAACTTGGGATTTGCATTGGTTTTATGATAGATAAATAATTATATAAATCCTTGAAATAGTCTTTAGACCACAGTGGTTGTGGTAGGACTTGAAAGAGCAGTGTCACTATTGAATTCTCTTTGTGAGTTACTTCCACTCCCATCACACTTAGTATGCTGGGAACTAGTTTTTGCTTCTTTCCGAATTGAGTAGATGTTGGGCCAGCATACTTACTAATAAAAAGAAAAAGGGACAGCGTACTTAGTAATTTTTATCCTAATAATATGGAAGCTCCAGAGTAGAGGTGAGTACCGTACACACTGAGAACCCATTCATCTCTGTAGATGGCCCCTCTTAGAATAAACAGAATGTTTCCTGAAATAATTGAGGTATCAGAGATCATTGTTTGCGAGCCATATTGTGATTTTGAGGCACTTTTATACTTAAGTCTAAATTAGCCAGAGTACTTTTTACGTGATTATTCTAGAAAAAGTTGCTAATCTTTCATGTTCACCTTTTTTTTTCCTTCAAATGAGGAGATCAGAGAGAATGTGTAGGACAGTCAAAATGCCTCATGCAGATGTTGTCATCCCTTGAGTTAAATAGAGTGAATATTCACCCCACAGGAATATGTCTAACAGCCTCTTCTCCCCACCCCCGACTTGTGATACATTGATTTACAGAGATGATAAAAAGGATGGGCTGAAGTTCTACACTGATCCTTCCTATTTCTTTGACCTTTGGAAAGAAAAAATGCTGCAGGACACAGAGGACAAAAGGAAGGAGAAGAGGCGTCAGAAGGTAAATAATTCTAGTATGGGAACTCACAAATTGACGTTGAAATGAGATCCTGGTTTAGAAATAAGTCAATAAGTCCTTTATGCAAATGGTTGGTATGTTGAATTTAGTGCAGAAGTAGAGGTTGCCTTTTTTACATAATGATACTGACAATTCAGTCTAACACAGTAATACTGTTTTTCAGTAAATACTTCCTGATTTGTTCCCTAAACTTGCTTTGCTTTGATAGAAGTAGTGACTAGAACTTTTGTTTGTAACATGTTTTACAACTCTTCTCCTGCTCTTTAAATTTCACAAAGCAGCCAACATTTCTTATCAGATATAATGACCTGCTCTCATCTCTTTAAAGCATTCTCAATTGGTGCATTGCCACCTCGCTGTAATTAACACCTTGATGAGATGTTCATATTGGATTGAAAGGCATGTGTGATCTGTATATTTAGGGCATAGTATTTATCAAACAATGAGATTCCTTTCGGTGAGGTGTAATAGGCAGGCAACTTGTAAATCTGAAGGTTGATGACCACATTATGGCCACATAATCACATTATGTGATTCTCTTGGAAGAGAATAATCTTACTCTTGGAAGAATAATCATGCTTTGCTCAAGGACTACCCCTTTAGGGCCCAGAAATTAGACTTAACCTACTGAGAGTTAATTCTCCAAAGGCAAATATTTGTCAAGACTTTTATATGTAAACTGTGTTTTTAAAAAACGAACGCCTGGTTTGCTTGACAAATCTTAGAGTGCTTTCTTTAAGACAAAACCTTAGCATGTTGTGGGTTAGTGGCCTTAATGTTTGGAGGCTTCTAGATGTACTGGAACCATAGAAGCCACAGTTTGGGATGGAAGAGAATTTAAGATTTGAAAACGGGATTTAAGAAAGGGAATATGGAGCAGTTTACTGACTACAAGGGTAAGGTGTTCCCACTGAAGTCCAGGAAAGAATTCTAAAGGTTGGTTATTCGTGCTCTCTCCTTGTGCTGTGGGTGGAGAGATGAATAGAGAAATCTTGGAAGGGCTGCTGAGTGTTGAAGGTGCAAAGTGTCCAAGTGAAGAAAGTATTAAGTATTTAAGTGAAGAAAAAACTGATCCTGGTCTCTTGACGGGAAAAGAAACAGATTATCTCAAGGCCCATTGGTCCCTACACCTTTTTATACTAACAGGAATTTAAAGGTATTTTCCTTTAAAACATGCCTGTCCTTTTAAGTGGTCTTCTAGGTTTCCCTTCTCAGTGATACTTTTGGCAAAAATATCTGAGTTTTTTAGTGGTGTTCTTCAGGGGAAACAGTCTTAGTGTATGGGTGATTATCATGTCTTCAAAATTACACCATTTCCTTGACTGTTTTGTCTCATTACACATTCCTCCAACACATAACATTCTGATAAGTTTCTTATTCACTTATATAATAATGTTTCTTGAATGCCTTCTACGAGCTGGATAAACAGTGGTGAGGAAGGATTATCACCGTCACGGAGATTACAATGTAGTGGGGGAAACAAACATTAAGTAATCATGCAGCCCGCTGGAAATCATAAAGAGGGAAAGAATTTTGAAATCTTGTATTATGTAAGAATAGAAAATGAGACCAGTTAATCCTTTGTTTCCCAGGATTTCCGAAACACAGGTTACTTTCAGTTTGGAGCTGAAAATTCTCTCTAAAGGAAAAATTAGTTTAGAAAATTTGGGGATGAGAAATCCATTGTTTCTGAACTTCATTTCCTGGTTTAAAAACATCTTTTAAATGATGCAAGTAAATATGTAGTTGTAAGTGTGTAGTTCCAGTGCCTAGTAAATGTTGTGAAGGGAAAGTACAGTGTGCAGTGGGTGAAGTGACAAGGTGTGTGTGTGGGGGGGGTGACATAATGAGGCGGTGTCATTCACTGAGCTCCAGCAGTTGGGAGTTAGAAGTCTGCTAAGCAGAGTCCGCGTCAGTGCCTATGTGTGCACGTGTGCGTGTGCGTGTCTGTGTGCGTGCATGGTCATGAGCCGGGATGCTGGAGGAGTGGGGGCAGAGGAGGTGCGGGAAGCTTCTGAATCCAGGAGCATTAGAAGTAGAGGCAGCTAGGATCGTCCCGGGCTAGGAGACGGTTGGATACATTCCAGGGGCTTTAATGGAAGCCAGTGTAGTTGGAATACAAACACATGACTGTGAACACTTGGTCACAGTCGGTTTGTGCGTACGTGTGTGTGTGTGTGTGTGTGTGTCTTGTGTGCATGATGATGAGTGGATTTGGAGGCTAAACCACTGTAAGGAAAGTCGTAGATGATCATAACACTTGATCTAAACACGTCCACATGTGTCTTTTAAAAAGTAAGGGTGACAGTTACTGATGACTACAGTGGTTCTTAATCAGGAGGTATGTTGAAATCCATTGAACTCTCCCTCCTTTTGGTTTCTACAAGTATACGGGCAATGCGTGCTGGTTGTAAAACACTCATGTTACACTGAAGTGAATACATTAGTGTAGAAAATTTGGGGATAAGATTTTCCTTTCCCAGGTGTCACCAATCATTAGGAGTAACTCTGTACATTTTTAGACATTTTAAAAAGCATTCATAAATATATGCATACACTTCACAAAGCACTTTTATACGCACAGAATGGTACCACACCCGATGTCTACACAAGCACATGCAGACATATACATATATTGACATAATTAAAGATGTCCTGTGTTCTTTTTAATAGTTGTGTAGTACTCAAAGGTGTGCATGCTACGTTAACTGTTTACTCCTTACTGTGTTAGGACATACTTTGGTTGCATGTGAAGAGTTGCTTAATAGGACTGTGGTACTGCGTGATCTATGTGCAGATAAGTCTTCTGGGTAAACTTCTAGAAGACAAATAAGGAGCTTTAAATTTTGAAAGATACCATCAAATTGCCCCCTGACCATTAAAAGACAGAACCAGTTTACACTCTTAACAGACTTCTTCCAGACCTGCAATCATTATTATTTTATTTTGAAGGACTCATCCCTCCCCCACGAAAATCTCATTTGCACTACATACCTTTTCATATCTTTATTAACTATTTATACATGTTCTGTGAATTCCATGTTCACATCATCTGCCAGCTTTGTCCAGGCACCCACCATGAACCATCAGCCACCCTTTCACAGGACCTGCCTTCCCCCTTCTAATCTGTTCTCCACAACCTGGAGGGATCTTTTCAGATTGCTTCAGCGGTGTGTCAGCCCCTCCCTTCTCACCTTTGATAGTTTCCCATTGCCCTTGGGATAAAGAATAACACCTCTGACCCAGCCTATAAGGTCTGGCTTACCTTTGAGATCTCAGGAGCCATTCCCCCTAATTGCCCATGTACCTTCTTTCATTCCTCCTGATGTGCTGCTGTCCTCAGAGCTGGCTCACATTCTATCCGCTCTGCCCATGCACCCGCCCTGCTCCTCTGCAGAATGATGCCTGCTCACATGACGGGGCTAGTCTCGGCCACTCCCTGACTTCCAGATGAGGTGCCATTTGGTATATGATGCATTTATGTTTTACCATATTTTATACCTGGACATTGTTTGTGTCCTTTTCTGGGCCTCTCGCACTGGACCGCAAGCTCCACGGAGGCAGATTCCTTGTCTTTTTGTTTGTCTGCTGTTTGTATCCTCAGCGCCTGACCTGGTGCGTAAGCTCACTTGGGTCTGACCACTTAGCACTCGTGTGTCTTCTGTAAAACCATGTGCGGGAGTTCTTTAACAGGAGTCTAGGAGTTAAAAGCACGTAGTTCTCATCTTTAAAGACCATGACCTCTTACTTGGGAATTATGAAAAACACATAAACATGTAGCAATAACTGTCCTCACCTTTGAAGAAACACCTGTTTAGGCCCCAAGTTTTTACTGGATACATTTTTGCTGGCAAAGTAGGGCTGAAGCAGACTGATTCTCAGTATGGTAAGGTAAGTTCTTAGCATGTTTTTGTTCCATGTTAAGCTAGTTGCAGGATTAGCTTAAATATTCTGTAATAATCTTATTAGAAACTGGCAATAGAATATTTTGAGTTATTTTGTGAAAGATGATTGCATGTTAACCATTCAGTCAAAAGTGTGTAGTGGTAGGACGTGATTTGTCTGTATCTCAGACACTTATCTCTATCATGCAGATCTAAAAGATCTGGTACATTAAAACAAGATAAAAGCCTAGTAAGGTGTGAACTCTTTACCAGAAATGATGGTAAGCAGTTCCTGGAGTTAGCTGCTGCAGAGTAGCTTCTGTTTATTTAGGTTAAATGGTTAAGTATCAGTTACTGCTGCTGGGTCTATGTCAGGTAAGAGAATGTATACTGTGTTTGAATTTTTCAGAATGTTCGTGTGATCCGAAATGGGAATGTCTCTTGTCTGCGCGCCGGGCTTGTTTCCCGTTCATTACAACTGCATTTAACCTGCTCTTTTCCTTTCCCTTCTGTCTCGGCATGCTTACTTTCTCTTCCTGCACATCAGGAGCAAAAGCGTATAGATGGCACAACCCGGGAGGTGAAAAAGGTTAGGAAGGCCAGAAACAGGCGCCAGGAGTGGAGTATGATGGCATATGACAAAGAGCTTAGACCCGACAACAGGCTGTCTCAGAGTGTGTACCACGGAGCGTCTTCCGAGGGATCCCTGTCCCCAGACACTAGGTGTGTGTGCGTGTGTTGTAGAAAGCCTTTGTGTAGTAAATTGGTCTTATTATATGTTGGAAACGCACCAGTGTCTTTGGTGTTTATATGGCCCATGATATGTTGCAAAAACTTTACTTAAAAATTAATGATATGTATTTTTTTGACTTTGAAATAATACTTGAAAGTGGTTTCATTGTATGTTGGGTTACTTTGTATGATTTTCCATCACTCTAACTCGTTTATTGTTCTATTAACCTAGATGTAGTCTTTTTAACACTGATGCTATATTTGGGCTTAAAAACTGCCAATGACTTACATTTTTAATAATCGTTTACTCCTTTCTCTCCCTCTTTAGCTTAGAATGTTGAATTTCTTTTGCCACGTGATAGCTAAAAATAATTAGTAGGTGGTAATTGATGTGCCTAAGACGGAACTTCAGTATTTTTTCTGGAAACCTTTTCTAAGAGTGATGAGCCAACGAGTTAGTTATTTCTTCAGTTTACTAATCTTATGTATTCTAATTTCAGGAGAAGAATTCTGTTGGAGTTACTTTAAGAATTTGTAAGCATTTAAATAAAAATATTCCTTGCAGGGGCGAATGATGTGGTCGCTAAATCACATTTGTTGCAAAAGGGACTCTCGGTACAACAGAGTCTCACTAGTCAGTTAATGCTTGGGCTTTAATTTTCCGACTCTGCTTATGTAAGGTCGGGGTCTCCCACTGGTCAGAAGCCTCAAGAGTTTTCCATCACCATTTCAGAATTTGAACAGAGAATTCTTATATGACTCAAGAATGTTTCAAAAACAGCAACAACCTGTACCTTACATTTTATCTGTGTCCTTTTTTCTTAATTTTTCTCTCTATAACCTCAGTGTCTAGCACAGACTCTGCACACAGAAGATATTTCATATTTGGTACTTTACCATACCCAGAAATATGCCCACCCTGGAAGGGCTGTCAGTCATTGGTTGGCTATGCTAGAAGATAAGTTCTAGGCAGTTTTTCTGTACAAGCTGATATCTGTTCAGTACTCAAGAATTATTGGAGATGTAACTGAGCATTCACCTCAGGTGTGAATCTCTATGTCCATTTATGTCCATAGAAAATAATAATGATGATTCAGATTTGCTCACAGGTCTTCGGGTGAGGAGGGGTACTTGAATATTATAGATAGCCACCAGGGTACTCCCCCCCCCCCAAGTAATTTGATTGTGATTATTTACTCATGTTAAACATATACTTTATTTTATAATACTCCATCTATATTCTTCTTTCAGTAGGTACAGGTGGAAAAATGAGGTTTTTTAATCCCTCAGTTGAATGTTTGCTGTTCGTTCTAGCATCTGAGATTCACTTGTTCCATGTTGGGTATAAAATCAATGATTACTGAGATCATTTAGTATTCTGCTTTTGTATTTATGTTGTTTAGATAGATCTTCATTTCTTTTATTTTTCAGAACACAAATCCTATTTCCTGTGGCCTCTTACTATCTGTAACAGATAACAGATTAAAGTTCATCGTTGGATTCTATCCCTTAATTTAGAATCTTTTTTATTTTATTGAATATCAGTTTTTTTCTTACTGTAAAATAAGAGGAACTTCTAATATTTGGAAGTTACAGAGAAAAATTTAAATCTTATCCATAATCCCATCACCCAGAGAAACCACTGTTTGCTTTTTAGCGTCTTTCTTTCTTTGGTCATTTTTCTGTACATATATATGTTTTTCTCTTACAAAATTAAAATCATGCTCTATGTTTTTTATTTGTTGACTTTTGTTATTTCATATTTGTCTTAAGCATTATTTAGAAACATGGTCTTTAGTGGATATATGGGGGACAACAGAGTTAAATCTAATATCAGATTCCATGGCATGTATATGATCTGTTCATGTAAGTAATCTGTTTTAACCCAATCCACATAACACTAACCATAAAGTTTTGCTTTCTCTGTAAATCAGGAATGGTTTGATTGTAAGCATAAATTCAGAATGAGAATGGACATGCTTGCCTATTGCTCTCTCGCCATTGTCAGGAGATGGGAGAACTCCAGCGCAAGTGTCCTTGTGCTTGCCCCTCCTGCCCTGCGCCCTGTGCTGCAGCTGACGACCCACCTGTCCACCCACCTGTCCACCAAAAGACCCCAGGGGAGTCTTATGATTCTCCCACCGAGTCTCCACTGCCTACACTTCCCTTCCTCCGTTTTCCATGTGATCTTCACTCTTACCAATGCTCTTTCCTGCGACAGATAATCAGTGCTGATCATGACACTTCAGCTTCATCCCACTCATCTCCACGTTGGTACAGCGTCTTCTGTGGGTGACTGCTACCTTCCTATGGGGCTGTCTGTCCCCCAGCAAGCCTCCGACTCCCCACCTCTCCTCCATCCCACTGGCGCCCCCCTCACCGAGCCGCCCTCTCGAGCCCACCCTTCCCCAGAGCCCTTCCCTCTAGAGCCCTCCTGCTGAAGTTCTGGTCCTCGGATGCTCAGTGCCTGCTCCTTTACTCCCTTCTCCACTGGTCCTCCCCTTTCTCAGGCTCCACTGGGGCTCTGTCACAGAGCCACTTTACTGAGGTAGGACTCTGAGTCCCGCCACAGTGTTTACAATCTCTGGCTCCTTCTCTCGTCAGAAGCACTCTGTATTTTGCTAGATAACTTTGTCTCCTTGAGAAAGTCGTACACAATCTGACATAGGCACACGGAGTCAAGTGCACGTCACCAGTGACTCGAGAGTTTTAGGTATTTGTGTTTTTAAAATGCGTTAAACCTAAAGCTAGGTCAGGTTCTTCTCCCATTAAAAATTTTTAATTTTAAATATTTCCAACTCCCTTGCATAGTTTGCATAGTTCAGGAGACATACCTCTAGCCACACCATAATCTAGAATTTATACTGCAATTAAGGAGGGAAAAAGTGAGTTACCAGTTATTATTGTACTGCAATCCAGCAAGAAAAAAAGCAAACAACAACAACAAAAACAAAACAAAAACAAAAAAAACCAACAACAACAAAGCAGGCTCTTGTCATTTAGGACAGTTTTCTCTGCTGTGTGATGCTCCGGTTAGGGAAGCTACTGCCTAAGTTTCAAAGATGGAAACTTGGTTGGTGTCTTCCCCACCCTGTCCCCTCCTTCCCCAATGTGTGTTTGCCTGTTTCCTCCAGAGAGAGAGACACAAGCTGACCCCTCACAGAAGCCAGCAAATACATGTGAGAAGAGTAAGGACAAGAAGAGAGGAGTGGGAGAGAAGGAAAATGGGCATTGAGTTCATGAGTGACGCCAAGGAGCTGGCGCAGGCAGGGGGCGCCACCGAGGATGCAGTGCCCAGAGGGTTCGTCACCTTGCTCTCCGGGACCCCAGCCTCAGCTTGCCCGCCCTGCTTTGGCTGCCCTGACAGTTCGCGCATCTCCGGAGCTGGCCTGTAGCCCGGGCCAGGGACACGCCACTGTCCTTACTAATACCTAGGTGGCCGCCACCCTCACAGGCCATGCTCCCTCCAGGCCTCCTTGCCCCGCTGGCATCGTGGCCCCCGCATCTTCCCAGGCTCTGCTCATCTAATACCACATCTCCATTCCTTCTAGAGTTTCACGCTCTGCCGTGCAAAGAAAAGAAGCCCTTTCCACACTGCACTGCGTGCTGTCTCTTTTGGCTAAATACAGTCCTTCTGTTTAAGAAAACTACAACCCACTGAATTGCATTCTTGATTTCTTCCGCTCTTCTTACTGTTCATATTTATCCAGCTCACCTGCCATTTTATAATATCTAATTATATGCTGTCAGTTCCATCGCCACTGAAATCCTCTGTCTTAGGCCCTGTGTTTTAATTAAATGGAATTTGCCTTGTAGCCTTCTCTCTTAGAGAAAAAGCACGCTGAAATATTGCGAAAATGGGGCTCTGTTGTCTCCTGCTTGCCGATCTGTCTGACTTATCCACTTCAGCGCGGGGACCCTGAAGCCACGTAACACTGGGGCTTGCTGCTAAAGTAGTTGTTTTGTCGTTGCTCGGAAGCTTTCACAGGGCTGGACCGAGTCCAGAGTGAAGGAAATCAGTGTGTGATTTCTGTATATTGGCAAAGTTATTATTAAAATAATATGCTTATGGCTGCTGTGGGGAATCTTTTTAACTGAATTGGATTTTCTCCTCCCCACTCCTTTCCTGAACATCAGGTCGCATGCATCAGATGTCACGGATTACTCTTACCCAGCGACTCCCAACCACTCTCTGCACCCGCAGCCCGTGACCCCTTCTTACGCAGCCGGGGACGCGCCACCACACGGGCCAGCAAGCCAGGCCCCCGAGCATGAGTACCGACCCCCCTCTGCCTCGGCGCGGCACATGGCCCTAAACAGGCCCCAGCAGCCACCGCCGCCACCCCCACCACAGGCCGCAGAGGGGTCCCAGGCCTCCGCACCCATGGCACCGGCGGACTACGGGTAACTCGAGACTCCTGTCCTCCACCTGTTTGCTGTCGCGTTGGAGTTTGCTATGTGTGGTCTAAAACTTTCTGCTGAATAATCATCCCTTAGGGGCCAGATGTGGCCAAGGATCTCTGGATTTAGATAGTACCAGTCATGACCAAGTCTGTGTTAAAATATTCCAGTGTCACTCTGGTCCCCTTTTTCTTACAGACGGGTCTCAGGTTTGTGTCTGTATTCATGTATACACACTCTCCCTCATACATACTTTGAGGTGTGTGTGAAGGCATTGCTAAGCCAAGGCATTGAGAAAGGATGAAGTGCTGCTTTTGTGAACCTGTCCCAAGCCCTCAGGTCTCTGTATATGTTCTGGGTGAACCACAGACAGTTCCTGTCACAAGTGAGAAAACTCTCCAGGGCTGCCCCCCAGGAGCCCCTGCTTATACTTGGCCATAGGTGACTATACCCTCTCTTGATCTCTTGGTGTGCAGACCTCCTACCCTCAGGCCCTTTTGTTTTCTGTCACTTGAGTGAAATCCAAACAGCTCCTAAAGAAAGAGCCCTGTGGTCATGTCTTTATTAACGTAAGCACTCACCTTTATTTGATAGGCTGCCTTTTGTCCTCTCTTTTCTGAATTAACTATAATCTTTAAAGAGTTCACCCCTCCAGGATAGTACCTAGGAAAGCTGAATGTGTCTTTCCATGAATATGTTCTTCAGTCCATAGCAGTGTGTGTCATCTTCTAAATGTATGTCCCTCTGCTTTCAGAGGTTCTCTTCCGTTGTTTCGCCTGAAGGGTCCCCAGAGTGTGGGAGTGCCCAGAGAGTGAAGCCCTAATTAAAAATCCGGCAAAGAGAGGGTCTGTGGTCCAGTAGGATTCAGTGGACTTCTTAGGCGTAGGACTTTTCAAAGATTTTTGATATTCTAATGGGCCCTGTGGGCTTGAGGAATTTCCATGGGGATGAGGTATAAAATACAGAGTTTTCCAAATCTGACTGACCACAGGACCCTTGTAAGACAAGTTTGCGAGCCACCCATCTTTGATGCCCACTATGAAGGATAAATTTGAATTGCTGTTCATAACCTTTGCAGTCAACTGTTTTATTTTAGCCTTCCACAGAAAGTTACTTTTTTAAAAGATTTATTTATGTATTTGAGAGAGAGAAAAAAAGACAATGCAAGTGGAGGACGGGGGATGGGCAGAGGGAGGAGAGAGAGAATCTTAAGCAGATTCCACGATGAGCATGGAGCCCCACATAGGGGCTCATTCTTAGGACCCTGAGACCAGGGTTTTCTTTCTGGCTCATTTGTGTAGGTGAATTTCATCATAGTGAATAATGTAGACATGTAAAAATGACTGGCCCAAAGTGCAGATGTTTGCATCCTGCAGTGTTTCAAGTGCAGAGGACGGTATATATTGGGTTTGGGGGAGGCCTCTGAATTGGACATGTTTGACTCTCCAAGGCTGTGACTCTGTCACTGTTGTAATGACTCCGTGTGTTTCATCTCTTTGTCAGGATGCTGCCAGCACAGATAATTGAGTATTACAACCCCTCAGGACCTCCTCCTCCACCACCACCCCCCATGATTCCTTCAGCACAAACTGCTTTCGTCAGCCCCCTCCAGATCCCCATGCAGCCCCCCTTCCCTGCCTCTGCCGGCTCCTCCTACGCCACTCCTCCTCACCCTCCCACCGCTGGGCTCGTGGTCACAGCCCCACCACCTCCAGGCCCACCGCCTCCTCCACCGGGCCCTCCTGGTGCAGGCTCTTCTCGCTCATCCTCCCCGATGCATGGCCCCCCTGCAGCTGAGGCGAAGCGCCCAGAGACAGCACAGCCCCCCATAAGTGACGCTCGAAGTGATCTTCTTGCTGCCATTCGAATGGGTAAGTGAGCGCCTCAAACACAGCGTTCCTTTTAAAAAGAGACTTCTTTATGGCTCTAACCAGCTACAGCCTAGTCTTCTTCAAATGACTGCTCTCTCCACTGAACTGTTTTTTAGAATAGGGTTAAAGGATGCTTGTTTGAGTTTGTTTTCTTAACAGGAGACCTATTCTTGCCAGTGCAAGATAAATACACAATAATAAAGTATTGAGAGAATTTGGGAAAGCTGTACTTGATTAGAAATAGATAATAAAGATGATCATTGGTTAACTGGGTCTTTTCTCTGCATTCTACTGCAGGGGTAAATGTCTAAGTGAAAGGAAGTGAGCTTGTAGCAATGATTGAGTTATTTTTAAAAACCTAAGCTATGTCCTAGACTTCCCATATTTTTAGCTTGATGCGCGAAGCCAGTAAGTTTTTCAGCATGTATTTAGCAACAAGATTCTTTTGTCGGCTAAAAGCCCTACACTGAACCCCAGAGCATGAGACATACAGAAATAGAGCCTCTCTGATCAAATCAGGATGGAGGAGCCCAGACGCTCACCCGTTCTGGCATCCCCTCAGCACCACACGTTAACCATCTGTTCCACCCGTTTATTCTCAGCCCTGGGGCACAGCCCAGGCCGGGTGAGGGTCACTGACAGGATGCGCAGATGTCCTAGACGCTTCTCATTCAGTGGGGAGCTGCACCATCTCTTGGTCACAGGCTTGTTGTTTCCGTCTGGAAGGGATTGAGAAAGGTGGCACTGATGTCCTTCGTAGGACAGCTGGGACATTACTGTCTCTACTTTTGGCTTGAGTGCCCCCAAATCAGACCCGAGTGTGGCACCCGAGCCCAGCCTTCTCATATGTCTCCAACGTCATTGACACACTTTGATTTTGTCAAGAAAAGAAGTCCCAGAGCTATGCGACCTCACTGATAACAAATTTAGGGTCATAGTAGGACAGTGTTTTTGTTTTTGGATACCTGTTAGCCCCATCCAATAAGAGTGATCACATAACCAGGATCTAATCATGAGGAAGCCTCTAAGAAGCCCACATCAAGGGACAGTCTACAAAGGAGCCACCTGTGTTCTTAAAAAATGTCAAGATCAGAGACCACAAAGACTGAAGAACTGCCCAGATTAGGGGACATTAATGAAAGACGACAGACAGTGTCATTGGTATTCCCATGTTGGATCCCAGGCCTGGTGAAAACTTTCTGCTGCTTTTAAGTCTACTGGAAAAATTTATATAATATTTATAAAAGAGATGGTAGTATTGTATTTATGCTTATAGTATGATTTTGATCATTGTGTTTCAGGAATTACACATTAAGTATTTTAGGGCCAAAGGAACGTTACATGCTACTTATTCCCAGGTGGTCCAGAAAAAAGTGTGTGTGTGTATGACCAAGAATGATAAAGGTTGCTTTTAAAAAAAAAAAAAAAAAAAAAAAAGTGGTCATATGTTATCAGTTGGGGAACCTGGGTATAGTTTTTATGGGAATTTTTTTTTTTTTTAACTTGTCTTTCTTTTGGTGAGGAGAAGGGCAGAGAGAGAGAGAGAGAGAGAAAATCTTAGCAAGCTCCATGCCCAGCATGAAGTCCATCTCTGGGCTCTATCCCACAACTGTGAGATCATGAGATCACTCAGCCAAAATTGAATCAGTTGCTTAACCAACTGCACCACCCAGGTGCCCCATTTTTCTACTAGTCTTACAGGGAGGGACTCTATAAAATCTGAAATTGTTGCAAAAGAAAAATTAAAGAATTAACTTTAAATTATCTTTGTCACCTACTGTTACTTAATAAGAAAGTAAATGATTGTATTTTATATTCATTTTTAGAAGTAATTGGTGAAACACAGATCTCCCTTACCTCCCGGCACTAATCAAAAGCTATTAGCATAAAATGCTCCTTTCCAAGCCTTTGGATTACAGCAATGTCCAGGAAATTGTTCATGATAGAAGAAATGCTCCATGTTTGTACGTTCCAATATGGGAGCCACTAGGCACAATAAATTTATCCTTAATCAGTCACGTGTAGTGGCTACCCTAGTGGAAGGTGCAGGCCAGAATTTTCTTTCATGATGTTCAAGTGCACTGGAATAAAGCACATTTCTACAAACAGTGTCAACGACTTTGAGTGCCTTTTTTTTTTTTGGTCGTGACACTTCGATTTCCCAAGCTTTTCTCACTTCAGGTTTACAAAACTTTTTACCTTTGGGGGCAGAGAGGGGGTGGTAAGTCTAAATATCCTAGTTTGTTTTCCTTAATTTGGAGCAAGCAGAGCAATTTAATTCTCCTTCCGGGTTGTGTCCCCAGGGATTCAGTTGAAAAAGGTGCAAGAACAGCGCGAGCAAGAGGCCAAGCGGGAACCGGTCGGGAACGACGTGGCCACTATTCTGTCCAGACGCATCGCCGTGGAGTACAGCGATTCCGACGACGACTCTGAGTTCGACGAGAACGACTGGTCCGACTGAGGCGGCGCGCGTGCACAGCAGGGCCTCCAGGGGCCACGTGTCGGAAATGTCTTGAAAATTTTAAGTGGTCCCAACACCCACATAGTGGTATTATAATCCTGTAGCGTAGCAACTTTTGTATTAATAATGTGATATTGCTTTTGCACATCCAAAAATTCTGGGTTTTTTCAGTATTTACTGTGTAATAATACTTAAGTGCCACTAAACATAGCAAATTGTGCTGCACCCGAGGAAATACGCTGTAACTATCGCATTGTCCTGAAAACAGCCTCTTGCTTCCTTTTTCTTGGCCACGAGAGTACTTCGTGCAGTTTGGGTCTCCTCTTCCTGATCACTGTAATTCCGCAGACTTGCCGTGTGTTTGTGAAGCTGCCTGGTGTTAGGTCTTTGCAAGATTAACGACCATGTGTCAGAGTGACGTCTTCCAGTCAGTGATACCGTTTCGCCCTTTCTGTTCCTTCGTTTCTAACGTGTTTCCCAAGAAGTTGGCTCTCGGGGAAAGATTTAACCAGTCAGGGGCATCAAACGTTGCTGCTTCCCGTTCCTTAGCCCGGCCGCCCGTGTGTGAATCGGAACGTTCCGTGAGATGCGTTCGTTCCCGCGGCACGCTCTGGTGAACCGTGAACCTGGAAGGCGCTTCCGGGGCAGGGTTCCCTGCGGGCGCTCCCTTGGTGGATGGTTGGCGGGGATTCCGGAAGGGGCTCCAGCGGCTGCGCGGTCACGAGTGCGGAGAACGGGGTGCTTGCTTTTCCTTCCGGGGCCCCCGGGGCTGACCCTGGGAACCCCTGAGTCCCTAGAGCCCCGGGGGGCCAGCCTGCCGGCACAACACAGCGGGGGTGGGGGGCACCGGGTGCGGAGGAGCCCCTCACCCCGGCCTCTCCTGGAGCCGCGTCCTAAGTTCCCCACTCCTCAGCGCGCTCCGGAGAGCGCGCCCCACGCCCCTCGCCCCACTTGGCCTGAATTTCACAAAGCTTAGATTGTCGGTGGAAGTAGATGCTGACAGCTATGCGCTTTTCCTGGTGCTGTGGCCAGATTAGGGATCCATCACCCAAGCAGGGCCTCGGCCCTACTCCTAGAAGCACACGGTTCTCTTTTCTCACGGTGTCGTCGGCACGTTCAACTGTGAAAAGTACCTCAGATGAGACGAGGCGTGTAGCTGTTCCAG
This sequence comes from Mustela erminea, assembly GCF_009829155.1. Classification (NCBI taxonomy): domain Eukaryota; kingdom Metazoa; phylum Chordata; class Mammalia; order Carnivora; family Mustelidae; genus Mustela; species Mustela erminea. Next base: position 80,047,201 of record NC_045628.1, read on the forward strand.
ATCACGTTCCCTTCCCCGCACGCTTCCTGCTGCACTCCCCGCACGGCAGTTCGGAGACCTCCGGGCTTCACCTTCCTGGCGAAAGCGGAGCCGCGGGAGGCTCACGGCGGGCAGCCCGGCTCTTGTCATTTTGGGAGGAAGGGTAGCTGCTTGTTCAGAATCCGTGAACGCCCCCAGGCTTCGACTGTAGACACGACTTCACAAATATACTGAGACACTCCACTTCCTAGGGACTGTCACCTACGTGCAGCATTTCAAACGGACCGGTTATTTGTGACTCCCAGTCATGGTGAAGGAGGCTTTAGCTCAAAACAGTTGTCTGGTTCATGGCAGTCATCTAAACAGGACCGTGGCCAGTGGATTTTTGTTAATGAGTCCTGAGGACTTCAGCAGGGACCCCAAACCACATCCATGTGTCCCCTAGTGGACACCGATTTGGCTTATGGACGGTCATCAGATAAAGCCCATCGTTGGGTTTTAGTCACATAGATTCTGAAACTCGGAAAAGCCTAATGTCTGCCTCCCCTTCCCGAGACCATGCTGCTTCTATCAGTTTACCGGAGTCTTCTCAGCTGCACTAGCTGTTGGGACACGTGCTTCTCGGGTTTCCGTTTCCTGGAGCTAGTCACCATAATTTTACTGAATTTAAGTGGTAGTTATTAGTGGACTTTTACATTTCTTTCCTTGATTCCCCCATCACCCCCCCCTTTTTTTTTTCTTTCAGCATAAAGGCCTACTGTGTTGGCATTATTCTTGGGACTTTTACCATTTGTAGTCTGATTTCATCGTTATTACAGTATTTTGTTTTATTGTTACTTTTCAGTTAGGAATTCCTTATATAATTCTAGAACATCTATTTGGTAACAGTTCTTTGTTTTTTATGTCCCTTCTGTTCTCAGGATGAAGAGAACACCTAAAGCTACTATCCATGTCAGGATTTCTTCTATTTATATCTTATTACAGTAAAATTACTGGCACTTTATTCATAAATATTCATAAGCCTATTAATTATTAGTTGTCTTCCTGTAGTTTAATCAACAAGTTATTTTCGACTTGATTTTCCTACTAGTGAAAAGCTTTTGCCCTAATGTGTTGCGTAGCCTTTAAAATGGAATGGAAAAGGACTAAAATTCAATTTAGATTATTTTTGCAGTATTTTTCTCAGCAAATCTGATTTATTCTAAAATTAAATCCAGACTTTTTCTAATGTGCTGTTACATGAAAAGGAAAAAGTGAATATTTTGAATCTTCAGTTTTCGTTTTCAAAAAGTATTTACCGAAACAAATGGAGAAGGACATTTAAAAGCCTATTTCGTATCTATGGATTTTACATCTTAAAGTAGTAGTTATATTTTAAATTTTAATTTTAAATCTCTCAGTTTTTCCCCTCCATGTGTATTTTAGATTAATTTTTTACAAGCATTTTTCTCATATCATAGGTTAGACAGAGGGAATGAGAAGGTTACTTGGTACCACACTTTAACTACACAGACACAATGTGATTGGTTTTCCATTATTAACCCCAAACGATGAGATTTGGTACGCTTATGTTTTTCTTTAGTGGAAGTATATGGTTAGAAAATTAACATTTTCATTTCAGTAAATTTTTAGAATATCAAAATCTTTTCTGAGCACCAAGTGGCTAGGTTGTGAAAGTTTTGTAATAATTTGCAACTGGAATACATGATACATTTTAATCCATTAAAGACTAGTGGGAATGTATCAGCCAGAGTAGCAAGTAATTTTTGTTTTATAAATCAGAGTATCTGTCACCTTGCAGTATTACCAATGCTGTTGTAAATTGAATTTAAAGTGGTATTAAAAAAAAAACACACACCTCCTGTTAAACAATTTTTATCTGTTTGTATATCTTACTATAGATTATGTACAAGTAACATCTAAATAAAATTACACTTTTAACCCTAAAAGGTTTTGTTCACTGATAACAGTGTTGTTGTTTAACCTTTCTTGGAGGGGAGAAGTTGGGGGTTGGGCAGGGCTTTTACATATCCAAGAGTTCAGATTGGATTCTGGGGGTGACTCAGGAAGCCCTGGCATAATTAGAAAAAAAAAAAAAAAAAGCCATTCTGGGAGCAGGAAGCCAGATGCTCCGATGAGGCCTCTTGGCCACATCTAGTCTCAATAACAGTGATGAATACTCTGTATCATTTATTGCTTATGGGATGCTTTCATTTAGTCCTTATAATAATCCTTTAAAATGGACATTCTCTCTATTTCATATATGAGCAAACTAGCATGAAGTTAAGTTGCTGGTCAAGGGCCCCGGTTCATGTCAAACTCACTCCGGGGGGAGGGAGGAGCTGTGCACGTGGGGGCCAGTGGGAACTGAATCAGAGAGGCAAGTGTGACCACATTCAGGAAAGCAGCTGGAGTGCGCTTCTGGAACAGCTGCCTCTGAGTTGCCTGTACCCGCTGTGTCCACTTCCCACAACATGTGTCTCCTGGGGTCCTAGCTGGGTCTCCCTGAGCCTCTCCATCCGGCGCCATGTTCCGTGAATACAGTCTGCGTCTACATTTTTGTATCCCGAGAACACCTGGCTAATCTGTTAGTCCTTGAGCAGCCCCTTGTTGAATGACAGGGAAACAGGCCATCACTCACATTGCTTGGGGCTCCAAGCGTGGTCTCTTAGTTCTTGAGTTTCAAACTAAGGTCTTTCCGTTCCCCAGTAGATCTCAAGAGTTAGGTAAACATCCCTCCCCTCAACATTTATTATAAAAAAGTTGAAACCTACAAGAACACTGTTTAGTAAACACCCATGGAGCCATATTGGTCTGTCTAGCCATCCATTTCAAAGTAAGTTGCAGTATACTCACCTCTGAGCACTTCAATGTACATATCATGGTGTGATATTTATAGCTAATATTTAATATTTTTAACGTAAAAGTAAAAAGCAACATCCCAAGTATACCATTTGATGAGCTGTAACCCTCTCCTGTAGTGTATATTGAGACAGCATCGCTGTGACCTCAGAATGTTGTTTCATTCCCTTTCAGGTTCTACTCTCCTCTGTCCCAGTCTCCGCAGCAGCCACCATTGTGGATTTTTATTTTTTTAAACTATAGATTGATTTAGCCCGTTGAAGAACTTAACATAAATGGAATAAAACAGTACCATTTTACAGCTTTTATTTATTTTTGAGATTTTATTTATTTATTTGAGAGCGTAAGGGAGAGATCGCGAGCATGGGGGAGGGGTAGAGAGAATCAGACTCCCCGCTGAGCAGGGAGCCTGCTGCAGAACTCCATTCCAGGACCCTGGGATCAGAACCTGAGGTGAAGGCAAATGCTTAATTACTGAACCACCCAGGTGCCTGACACCTGCTTCTTTTAGCATAATGTTTTTGAAATCCATGTCATTACATATATCAATATTTTATTACTTTTTGTCACGGAGTACTTGTATGAATCCATTGTATAATTCAGTGATTTTTTCCATTTCCTTGTTAAGATTTAATACAAGTCCTTTCTGGACATACCTGTTCATCGATCCTGGATAAATAACCAGGAATGAAATTGCTGAGTCATAGGTAAGTGTATGTTCAGTTTTAAAAGAAATTGACAGACTTGGTGCAAAGTGGCTATTTAAACTCACCAACTAGTTTAAACTCACCAGCAATGCTGCTCCACATGCTGAGTTATGATTTTCTTTGTATTTATCTTGCTTTTGGGGTTCACAGAGCTCAGATCTATAAATTTAAGACTTAAATGAAATTTGGGAGATATTTGGGCATTACTTTTTCCAATATATTTTCCATCCCTTTCCTTTTATCTTCTTCTTACCTTCCTTTTACACATATATTAGACCTTTGAGGTTGGCCCACAATTTCCTGAGGCTCTTTTGATTTGAAAATTATTTTTCTCTCTGTTCTGCAGATTGAATAACTTTTATTCATTTATCGTCAGGTTCACTGACTCTTTATTCCATCACCTACAATTTAGTCTAAAGCCCATCTAAAAACATCTTTTATTCGGACTTTTTTTCCATTGTAGAATTGCCTATTTGTTTTTTTTCTCATATAGCTTTATTTCTCTGCTGAGAGTCCCTACCTGTTGGTTTATTACAATCTTATTTTCCTTTACATCTTTGAGCATGGTTACACTATCTCTTTAAAAACCTTGGCGTGCTAATTTGAACACGTGGATCTTTTCAGGATCATTGTCTAATGATTGCCTTTTCTCTTGAGTGCCTGCCCAGTAGTTTGGGATTATATCCCAACCTTTATAAATAATGTTTCGGAAACTCCTGAAGAGTAGTGGTTTTCAAGGGAGTTGCCATGACTAGAATTAAGCTCCTAATTCTCTCCACCCTGCCCTGTGATGGATACCAACAGAACTCTCGGAAGTTCATGTAGCTTAGCCAGCTTGCTTTGAGTTTGCCTTTGCTTACATCTGGTTACAGGATCAACCAGAGATTTGGGCAATTTTGCACAGAATTTTCAGTCCTACTCTCTGGCTCTCCTTTCTAGTATTCTTTGTCACTTTCTCCCTGTTCTGGTCACTCTGACCTCGGTCCTCTCACTTTTTTAAGCCAGTAAGCGTGTGGGGTAAGCCAGCAAACCTAGGGGTTTTCTACTAAAGCGCAGCTACCCTGCTAGGCAGGATCGAGCCTGTCCTCAGGCAAAAAGCCACTAAAAAATAGGAAATGCACCTGAAGATTTTCCTTCTGAGCCTCAACTCTCTGGTGTCCTTCTGATTTTGATTTTTCTCCAGTGCCTTCAATAGTTGCAAAGTGTATTTTTGTCCACTAATTGTTATCTGTAAAGAACTGGTCTGGAGTGAGCTAGTCCTGCATTCTCAGGAGTCTCATTCTATAAATATTTGATATGATATTTATTTTTAAAATGCAATTTAAAATGCAGTCTGTTCTTGAATACCAAATTACAAAGAGAGGACCACTTCAATTTTTCTGCCAGGTGAACCTGACGTTGCAGGGGCCTTGCATTAAAACTTGAGATATCTTTGGGACTCCTGGGTGGGCTCAGTAGGTTAAGCATCTGCCTGCAGCTCGGGTCATGATCTCAGGGTACTGGGATCGAGCCACATGTTGGGCGCTCTGCTCAGTGGGGAGCTTGCTTCTCCTCTCCCTCTGCCTGCTGCTCTGCCTGCTTGCACTCGCTCTCTCTCAAATAAATAAAATCTTTAAAAAAAAAAAAAGATTTTTATTTATTTATTTATTTATTTGTCAGAGAGAGAGAGAGCGCTCGCGTGGAAATAGGCAGAGGCAGAGAGAGAAGCAGGCTCCCTGCTGAGCAAGGAGCCTCATGTGAGACTCGATCCCAGGACCCTGGGATCATGACCTGAGCCGAAGGCAGTGGCTTAACCAACTGAGCCACCCAGGCATCCCCAAATAAATAAAATCTTAAAAAAACAAAAAACAAAACTTGTGACATCTTTATTTAACCAAGTGGTGTCCAAGGATTTTGTGCTATGGTTTGAAACTCTTGCCGTTTTCATGTCCTTTGTTTAAACTGTCCTAGTAGAACACAGTACCGAACTAATGTGGAGAATGAGACTACTTCTAACAACTGCTGGTCTTAACCCCAGGCTCAAATTTTTATATTCACTGCAGAACTTGGATGTTTTCATGGAGGGTTAAAAATTTAGATTTACGAAAAATCTACACCGACAAAATAATTTTTATTTTTTGCTCTTTTTTCATTTGAAAAAAAGGGGTTTCACTACCTGAAGTTTGAAAACCACTACTTGACGTCTTCACCATCTGATTCTTTTTTCTTTAGACCAAGACATGTTCACACTGTGCGAGCACATTGTACTGGGGTCCAATTCTGCCTTCTCTGACGACAGTACCAATACGGAGGCGTGTCAGGAGCTAGACAAGACTTACATATTTAATTTGGAGGGGTGAGTAACTTGCAGATGTATCTTGACAGGGACTTAGATGATAAAGAGATTTGCTTTCAAAATACACCTTCTTCACAGAGCTGACACGTGGACATTTATTTGCCAAAACACAATAGCTCCCTGTTGGGAATATTTGCATATGTCATGTTTCTAAATCCCCCACTGCATTCATCGCACTCTTGTGATTTGAGTAATTGGCTTCAAATATAGCACCATGATTAGTTAGAGGTGCTGAACTGGTAGATGATTTACCATGAAGAAAAATTAAGAAAATATGCCCTTTGAGAGCAATTGAAAACCTACCAAGTGGTACTTACCACGAAGTGACATTTAAAAGCGTTTAATATTCTAGGATGTGCTTCAGCTGTTCTGGCCTAAAACCAGTTTCAACAGCAGTCAAGCAATTGGAGAGTATGTAAGTCTCTGGATCCTGGAAGTGTGAATATAACTTAGCACCTCCGCGGATAAGATGTGGCGGACGTGACGGTGGCTCACAATGTCCCTTCTACCTTTGGAAATCAAGACTTTCCCATCTCAATAATTAACTTAGGGTGTCATTTTTCAGCTCCTTTGAAATGGCATTTAGTATTTCAAGGACATAAGTATTCATTTGATTTGCAAGCTAGGGTTTCAACAACCTATGCATTGAGGGCAGGGGCAAAGAGCAGCGCAGTTAAGTCGCTACTCGCATGGCTGTTCACCCCGAGAGTACCTCTGATCACACCCACTGCGCCCGCCCATGAGCACCCATCTCTCATCAGCAGCTTTGTTTCCGGTCAACCTTGGGCGTTTGGCCCGGTTTCCCATCACCCCCGGCTGCGGCATTCCCGGAGCTCACACCAGTCCTGTGCCCTGCTCCTTTCCCCATTTCTGAATGGTTATAGGTCACTTTCTTTTGTATGTTTCCTCCCACCTGCAGCCCCCTCCCGTGGACCAGGCTCCTTCCCCGAGGTGGCTGTCGGGGCCGCGGATCCTCACATCCTGTCACTGTCACATCTTTCCATTGCCCCCGAGCTGCCTGCTCGCTGCCCCTTCTTCTCCTTTCCCCCGGTGCTTCTATTTCCTGCCTGGCCAGATACCATCATGCAGAGTTTAAGGCAATACTGCAGATGTAGAAGCCCAAAGAACCTAAGAGGGGAGTGAGCCCTGTCAGAAATGGGTATAAAATTGTCTGAGCTGCGATTCGCCTGATTGCCATGGACCAGAGTCCCCGTGCCACTCACCAGCTGAGTCTGAGTTCTCCAGCACCACCCACATCAGAGTTCCTGCAGATACATGTTAAAATGGAGATTTCTGAGCCCCATCCCAAGCCTACTGCATCAATCCTGGAGCTGGGACCCTGGAATCCCCAGTTTATCCCAGAACCAGGAGTGATTCTTAGGAACACCAAAGTTTCAGGAACATCATCTTAGCCTCTGACCTCACATGGCTGCAGTGGTGCAGGACTGGTCAGCTGACTGATGTCACCACCGGGACTATGCGCTAGATGCCGGACCCCACGGCAATCTGGGGCCGTTTGTCTCTCCAGTGCCTGTTGGTGGAAGGTGAGCACCCCCAGGGCCCACAGGGGTGAGCCGAGTAATGACCTGGTCATCTCGGGACTGCAGCCATGTTGCTTCTGCATCTGGTGGCCCAATTCCATGTTCCTTTCAGAGAAGCTCTTCCTTCAGATTCAGACCTACACAATCTTCTCACGTTTGTGTGTGTTTGTTGGCATGTGTGTGTGTGTGTGTTTAAATTTTATTTATTTGACAGAGACAGGCACAGCAAGAGAGGAAACACAAGCAGGGGGAGTGGGAGAAGGAGAAACAGGCTTCCCGTGGAGCCCGATGCGGGGCTGGATCCCAGGACCCCGGTTTATGACCTGAGCCATGGGCACATGCTTAACGACTGAGCCACCCAGGCACCATACTTCTCACATGTTTATATTGCTGGGTTGTGGCTGCACAGTTCCTCTTCCAGCAGGTGGTTGAGTTGTTGGAGGCCATAAATACCAGTGGCAGGCACTCTAGCCTGGGCCTCCGTTGGGACAGGAGCATCAGAGGAGGCATAAAAAGAAAGCAGAGCACTTCAGTGATTTTCTCTGGGTCATGTATGCCTCCTACAAAGATGCTCTGGGTTGGAGCTGTCTTCACTCGATGGTGCTGGGCAGTGACTCGGATACGGAATGTTCCCTCTCCCCCACCTGTAATCAGTCTGTGGGCTGACGAAAGGAGGCAGGTCCCTAAGCAGTTCCCTGCAGGGAACTCCTTAGGAGTGGCCTCGTTCATTTCATTAAGGGACTCCGAATGGGAGACAGAATAAACATTCTTGAGTTGACCCCACATCTAGTCATCATGGTTGTCTGTCCTCTGCTAAGACCAACTGCTGGCGACCATTCGACTTATGAAGGACCCTAGTCTGTGTTCACTCTGGTGACCCAGGACAGCATGGGAAGCTGTGTGGCCATATCTACCCCTCCCCTGCATACCCACTAGACTCGTTCCCAGCCATGCACTGAAGAGGGAGAGACACTGTCTGTTCTGAGGCCATTGCAAGAAAGAGATTTTGGAAGTAGGTTAACACAAATGTCTTCCTCCAGGACTCATGAGAGCAGGAGGTGGGGCTCCAGTTGTTAACTAGGGAGCAGTGAGAGGTCAGCCAGGGGGAGGAAAAGAGGGCAGTCCCACCCCTCTGCAGCATGGGGCCACCAACGCAGGGCCGGGGGAAGCCCCAGTCCCATTTAATCGAGCATAGGGTGACCCAACTCTAAGCCCCATGAAGGAGATGGCACTCAGTGCCAGAGGCTCAGACTGATCCCCTGAGGGACAGGTGATACCCAGTAAGCGGTTGCTGTGTCCCCGAGGGCCCCGTGCACGTCAGCCGAAGAAACAAAGTACGCGCAGGGCTGCTGGAGGGATGCCCAGGACGTTCCATCAGGGTGCGTGGGGCTGAGTGTCAGCCTCGCCCTTCTCTGCTGTGGGTGTAGCCAGAATGCCCACCTGTCCTGAGGGGAAGGGGGTTTCAGGGCACAGCCGCGGGGCTGGGGGTGGGGGAAAGGCCCAGAGAGGTGGGAAGTGATGACTGGCTACAGCTCAGAGCCAGGCCTGTGCTAAGACCGTCATATTTGCTGCACCTCTGTGAAGCAGGAACCGAGATCCATGTCACAGGGGAGAGAACGGGGGCCAAGTCACCTGCCTGAGGCTCCTAGAAGGGTGGCTCAAAGCCAGGCCTTCCTGAAGAAACTCTGCACTCTGGCTTCCGCTCGTCCTCCCCAGGCTACTACAGGAGGACTGCAGTTGGCTGGTCCGCCTAACCCCTGCTGGGCCACAAAGCTGAGGGGGGACTGTGACTGGGAGAGGGATGGGTCAGGACCCAAGGGGACAACCACGAGTGGGTGAGAAGCAGGGCCTCCTAAGGATAGACTGCAGGGTGGCTGGAAAGGCCTGTTGGCTCCCTAATTTGGGCTAAAAGCAAATGGTCAAACTTCAGAGGCTGGGTTCCTTTCCGTGTTCCTGACTCCACACCCCACCTGCCAGTCTTGCCCTGGATCTCAGTGCTTGAGGTGACCATCAGAGACGGGCAAGGGGGACATCTGCTCACCTCACTCAGTGTGTTACAAGGTTCGTGTGCAGGGTGGAGGCCAGGGGCAAAGTCTGGCCTGATACCCCCAGGATCTCACCCAGGGCCCAAGAGCCATCCCTGGGCAGGAGAGCTAGGGCAAGCGAGGGGCGGGTCTCGGGAGCTCCAAGTCGCCCCTGGAGGTGACCAAGGGTCCCACCGGAAGGAGGGCGTGGGCAAGGGGTCACGGGCCCCTGGAATCACCCAGGGGAGGTGCCAGAGGGCGGGGCTCGGCTCCTGCAAGGCCTCTGCTGAGCCACTGTTCCAGGTCTTAGAACTACCACCGCTGGAGATGTGCCTTTGAAGGCAAAGCCTCAAGCCCCTAAGGCCCCTACAAGGACGAATCTGTTCTGAGCTCCACAGGGGCGTCAGAAGCTTCCTGGTCTGTAAGGAGCCAAAGGAACGGCGAACGAGGATTCCTGTCTTCCCTCTTCCGGGCTGTGGAGGACAGCCAAGTAGGGCATAATCCCACACACCCGCACCTGCATGTAGGGAGGCTTGAGGCCCCCCGCCCCCTCCCGGGCTCAAAGCAAAGGGCAGGGATGTGCTCACAGACCGGCTATCCCAGGGCGCCTCTCTGCGCTTCCATGGGTAAACACCGCCCCCCAGTGGCCAGACGATCAAGTGTTTCTCTCCAGACCAGCTGCGCATTCATTCATTCCGCCCACTCCTTCACTCACTCCTTCCTCCTTTCCCTCAATCTTTCCCTCCTTTGGGCAACAAGTTTGCGCATCTCATGCACTGCGGGTGGGAGTGAATTGGCAAAAACTCTGATGGGCAATCAGCAAACATCTGTAAAAGTTAGAACTGTACACACTCGTCATGGAACAATTCTGTATCTAGAATGTATCCACGACTGATCGGATTTTCCAGAAATGTGACAAAGCCAGCCTGGCTCTCTCAGAATGTCTTTCTGGAGCTCAGCCACCATGTTGTGAGGAAGCCCAGGCTGCCTGCAGGGGCCCCAGGCAAAGGTCTGGTCCCCGGTAAGGTCTCAGCCAACAGCCAGGATGGCTTGCTGGCCCTGTGGGTGGACAAGACTTGGTCAGAGGACTGGGTCCGCCAGAAACAGGCACAGCTGATGGCCAGACCTCTTTCCCCACTGAGTCCTGCTGGCCGCAACTGCAGATCTGTGAGCAAAGATGAATGTCATTGCCTTAGGTTACTCCGATTTGGGGTACCTTGTTACTCAACTTTAGAAATGAAGGCTGATAGCCCACGGGTATCTATTTCCTGGGCTTTATTTGCCCATGTGCTAAATGATACATTCATCACCGGATTATCTGAAATCACAAAAGGTTGGAAATACCCTCCTGTTCTATGAAGAGATTGTGAAATTCTACTAGATGTCCAACGGAGTACCCTGCAACTAACTATACTAAGAATGAAGCTCTTTGCCTTGAATTGGTGTGACCTTCAAGATATAGCAGTAAAGGGAAAAAAACCAAAAGCAGTGAAATGTGCATATGAGCTATTCACTAGATAAAGAGAGGAGCAGAGAACACATTTGCTTATTTATATGAGCACAAGATACAAGATGCTTTCGACAGGATCCACCTGAAGATGCGAGCGTTATCTCAGGAGAGGGCACACGGTTCCCAGGAGGTGGAGGTGGAAGGGAGGCGACTACTGTTTACCGTTTTAGGACCTGTATGTTTTGTAACCAAGTGAATGTTCATGTCTAAAAAAAATGGACTATTTTTAAATGTATAAAGCCTTTTCCATGTGCTACACGTGGTGACATAGAGACAAAGGACAGAACTGCTGCTCGCCGTCATCACATTTACACTACTGCTCTGCTAGTGAAACAAGAGAGTAAAGCATGAGGGTAGAGAGGGAAGCTTCTAGAATCGGGCTGCTGGAGTTCGAAACCTGGCTCTGCTCTGTGACCTTGCAAGTTACTCAAATGATCGAGTCTCTAGACTCCTTGTCTGAACCTGGGGGTGGAAGAGGGTCAAAAAGTTGTTGAGGTTTTGGCAACTGGATTTTGATCTATGCAGATTTGCTACTTCTCCCGGCAACTGAACATTGAACATTGTTACAGAAATGTTTCTGTTTCTCCTATTTTTCTTTCACATTTTTGTTTATTTGAATCTCCTTGTGCATAGTTTTCTTGCTGGATTGTCTCTGTGAGGAGACTTTTCAAAGAACCAGTTATGTGGTTTTATTCATCTTCTACTTTTCTATTATTCCCTATTTCACCTATTCCAACTCTTCTCTTTGGGTGCTGTGTTTGCTTGTTCAATTGTTTGGGTGCTCTTATTCTTTTTGGAGCTTATTTTTAATTTTTTTTTTTTTTTCAGAGAGGGGGCAGGAGAGGCCGAGGGAGAAGGAGAGAAAGAATCTCGAGCAAACTCCCTGGTCAGCATGGACCCCGTTGCAGGGGCTGAAAACCCCAAGATCATGACCTGAGACAAAATCAAGAGTCTGATACTTAACCAACTGAGCCACCCCAGGTGCCCCACTATTTAGAGCTTATTAAATGAGTACTTAACTCATTTGTCGTTTGAAACTATAATTTTACCTCTAAATGTTACTTTAGCTTTGTCATATGCATTTGGACATGGGGTATTTTTCATTTCAATGAAGAATACGTAATAATTTCCTTTATTATTTCTTCTTTATTCTAAAGACCATGTAGTCGTATTACATTTTGTTTTCTGTTTTCATTCTTAAGGAATTTTATAAGTCGATTCTTTTGATATAGATTTATGTTATATAAGGTCAGAAAACATAGTCTAACCGTGCTGTGAATTCTCTGGAGTATACTGAGGTCTCCTCTGTGGCCTTATTTGTAGTTCACATTTGTGAATGTTCTGTGTGCACTTGAAAGCAATGTGTATCCTTTCTCTAATATTTAATTGATCAAGCTTTGTTAGACACATTAATCAGACCTTTTGTACCTTGGTTGTTATTTGTCTACTTGATCTTTCCAAAGAGAGTATTTTAAAAGCTCTAACTCTTTTTTGTCTATTATCTTTTTATTTATAATATTCTTTCTGATTTTTAAAAGTTTGGCCTTAAAACAGCTCAGATACTAAACTTGCTATACTAGCTTTCTTCTGCTTTATATTTGCCTGACATTCGTTTAAAAACTTAAAAAAATGTGTTTCTGTATCCTTTTGTCTTAAATATCTTTCACAATATACATACCACATATATGTAAATATTCATATCATTTGTTATTTTTTCTTTTTTAATCTTTATAACTTTTATAATCATTTTCTTGCCTTATTATACTATACTATACTAATGTGTTAGTATAGTAATGGGTTCTGTGATATTTACTGTGAGCATTTTTTTAAAAAAACTTCACGGATTAATAAAATTCCCTTCAATTTCTTTTCTCAATTTTGAAAAAAATCACAAATAGATGTTGAATTTTACAAATGACTTTCTGTATTGATTTCAATGCTTCAGTAATTTTTCACCTCTAACCTGTTAACTAACTATAGATTACATTATTTTGTTAATGTTTTTTTAGAAGTTCTGTTTATGTTCATGAGTAGATTATAATTTTTCTTCTTTAACTATCCTTAGATTTTGGCATCAAGGTTATGTTTGCCTCATAAAATAAGCAAGAGAGTATTTTTCACTTTTTTTTCTATTCTGTTGAAGAGTTTAAGATCAGTCCTTGATTTAAGGTTTCATAGAAATCAAAAGTGAAGCCATGGGAGTCTGAGCCTTTCACTGAGGAAAGGCTATGAATTGCTGATTCAGTTTCTTAAATTTCAATAGGTCAATTTAAGTTCTTTATTTCTTCTTGAGTCATTTCTGATAAATTACTTTGTTCTAGAAATATAACTATTCCTTCTAAATTTGGAGGAAAAAGTTGCTCATTACATTCTTTTATTATCTTCCTTTTTTCCCCAGTTAACTTTTTATATATTTATTTAACAATGTGTATCTTTAAAAATAGACACTATGAAAAATATATATATCTATCCACAATGTCAGTTGCATTATGCTATAAATTTCATTCTGTTTTTCTCTTTCTGTGTCTTTGAGTTGAAAGAATCATAAATAAATATAGTTAAATATAGTTCTTATGATCTTTCTTAATGCAAGCAGAAACTGTAGTAATTTCCCTTTGTTCCATCACTGAAATAGGTGTGTGCTGTCTCTCTTTTTCTTATCTGGGTCCACTAGAGGCTCGCCAATTTTTCAAAAAAACAGCTGTTAGCTTTGTTGATCTTCTCTATTGTGTGCTTGTTTTCATTTTCTTTTATTTCCTCTCTGAATTTTAGTGATTCCTTCTTTCTCCTTTTTTGAGTTTATTCTGCTATTCTTTTTCTAACTCCATGAGGTGAGATCTTAGGGTTTTCAGGGTTATCTTTATTTTTGTTATTATTCAGGTTTCTCTTCCCATACACATATTAGAGCTATGGTATTCCTCTACATTCTGCTAAATTAAATTCCATTAGTTGTGACATTGACATTTTCCTATGCGCATGTGTAAATTATCTAGATGCCTGTAGAAGCCTATTTCTTAATTTCCAAATGCTTGAGGATTTTATAAGCTTTATGTAGTCCTAGAACATCATTTGCATGATTTCTTGCATGCATGCTTGGATAAATTGGATAAGACTTACTTTTTGACCCAGTATATGGCAAGTTTTGGAAAATAATGTATATGAGCTTATTGGATGCAATGTTTTATACCTGCCAATTAATGCAAGTTTTATGTATTGTCAACTCTTCTATATCATTACTGGGCTTTCTTTTTAATCACTAGTAAGATGTATTTAAAATAGCCTACAAGGGAGCCCCTGGGTGGCTCAGTTGGTTAAGTGTCTGACTCTTAGTTTCAGCTCAGGTCATGAGCTCAAGGTCATGAGATGGACCCCTGTGGGGCTTCTGTGCTCAGCTTAGGGTCTGCTCCCTCCCTCTTCTTCTGCCTCTCCCCTTGCTTGTTGGGTACCCTTGCCAAATAAATAAATAAATAAATAAATAAATAAATAAATAAAATTTTTAAAAATATATAGCCTGCTAAGAATTTGGACTAGTATGTCTCATTTTTGTATTTCCATTAACCTTTCCCACACATACTTTGATGCATGTGATTAGGGTTTGTAATCTCATGCCTTATTTATGTGATGCTTCTTAGGTACATATATGTCCAGCATTGTTCTAATCGCCTTAAAGGTATATGGTCTCCCTTATCCTCACAAGCACCCTGCAAGGCAGGTACTTGTAATATTCCCACTTACAGGTGAGGAAACTGAAAACCGCAGAGACTAAATACTTTGCTGAGGATCCCATACAGAAGCCGCAGAGCTGGAATTGGAACAGGCTGACTCTGAGAACTGTTTTTTTAATTAGCTTTTTGCAGACTTTCTGATGAATGGGCTTCTGTCGTTATGACACAAGCTTCGTCCTGGTAACACACTGTCTTGGCCTTAAATCTGTTTTGCTTGATACACCGTCCTCCACGAGCTTTCTTTTGATTAACATCGTCTTGGTGACTCTTTTTCTGTCCTTTTGCTGCTTTCTGTGCCTTTATGTTTTAGATCTGTCTCTAGTTAACAAATATTTAGATGTTACCCTCATTCTGACACTTCTTATGTTTCAAAGGAAAAAAGTTAAAATGTAATACGACTTTCTAAATATGTTGTTTAGAGCCAATAGAGGATGGCTGTGCATTCTTTCATCTCCTTTCTCTTTTTCCTTCCTTTCTCCTGTTCTTTTGGGTTGATTTTTTTGAATCACTGTGATTTTTTTCTTTGCTAAGTTAGAAACAGATACTGTTTATATTTTTTGAATCATTACGCTAGGAATTACACCAGGGAAACTTAATTTATCAAAATCTAGGGTTGAGCAATGATTTTTCTCAGACGTCATTAAAAGGTATCTTTTTAAACAGCCAGTGTGACATGCGCGTGGTCTAGTCCGCGCACATGATGGCGGATTCATTCCAGACAACGTTCAAGTACATACTGCCTAGATGTAAGCCCCATCTATCCACTCCCTAGGGACAGTGCAGGAGCCTGCAATCCATGTACCTCTGTCTTAGTCTGCTGGGGTATTTTGCGCCACCACAAAATACCATCGACTGGGCGGCTCAAACAACAGAAGTTCAGTTTTTTGTGGTTCCCAAGGGCGCCCGTGAGCTCGGGTATGGGCGAGCGCCCTCTCTCGGCTTGCAGATGGCTGGCTGCCTTCCCACACCTGCCCCTGGTGCCTCTTCTTCTAAGGACTCGAATCCATCCTGAGGGCCCCACCCTCATGGCCTTGTCTCCGCTTCATCACTCGTTCTTAAAAACACCATCTCCAAACACCATGGCAGTGCGGGTTACGACCTCAACGTGTGACGTTCAGGGAAACCCAGTTCAGTCTAGCAGCCCTTCTCTGACTCCAATGTTCTTATTCTTTTTTTTTCTTTTTTTTTTTTTTAACCTCGTAAGATACTATTGTTTCATGCAATCAGTGGTCTTTTAGATTTATCCCAGTATTTATCATTATTATCTTGGCTCATCATTTCTTTATATATTCAGGTCTTCCATTTGGGATCTTGTTTTTTTTTTTTTCTGGAAGGCTGTTGTTTTAGAATTCTCTTTCATGAGGATCTGCTCATGGAAAGCTGTTGTGTTCATCTGAAAATATCTTTATTTCACCCTCTGTTCTAGTTAATCAGGGACTGTCTGTCAACTCCAAACACCACCCTTCTCCCCTCAGCACACATACATCCCACTGGAACTGTGACTCGGCCAGCAATGTCCCTGCTTATGCCAGCTGGCTTCTTGTTTGTCTCTGCCGGGGGGCTCTATTAGACAGGGTCCATCAGGAACAGAGACAGAAACTTCGCCGGTTATTAGAACAGGGATATTTTAGCATAAGGAATTATGAAGGATATTTTGGGGATATTTTAGCATAAGGGGTTATGAAGTAGAGCAAGACAAGGTGGTTCTTTGCTAACAGGAGTTAGGCAGGGAGTCTGGAGGTAGAAGGTGCAAAAGAACAGCTACTATTTCTAGGGCGAGAAAGAGAGGACACTGGGGGAACTGAGGACAGAACAGGGACCCCCTCCAAGGCCAAGAGGGAATGATGATCCCAGAAACATGCAGGGTTTCTGTGGCAAAAACCAAAACCAAAAAACTTGCCAGAGTGTGAGCTGGCGCTGGTCCAGAGAGGCAGCCCACCATTCCTGGAGGATGTGGGCAGGCTGGAGCTTGTCTGTAGACATGGCCTGACCCAGCTAGAGGATGCAGAACTGGTGGGGCTGTTCTAGAAGCAGCCCACTTTGGTAGAGGGTGTGAATGGCACACTGCTGGTCTGCATAGGTCCAGAAGCAAAAGACCCAGAATAGCCAGCACAAGGTTGAAGAAAAAGAACAAGGTTGGACTGATGGCATTCAACTTCAAGACTTACTACACAGGTACAGTAATCAAGACAGTGTGCTACTGGGGAAAGAACAGGCACATGGATCAATGGAACAAAAACGAGAGTGCCGGGGCCTCTGGCTGGTTCAGTGGGTTAAAGCCTCTGCCTTCGGCTCAGGTTATGATCCCAGGGTCCTGGGATCGAGCCCCGCATCAGGCTCTCTGCTCAGCAGGGAGCCTGCTTCCCTTCCTCTCTCTGCCTACTTGTGATCTATCAAATAAATAAATAAAATCTTAAAAAAAAAAAAGAGAGAGAGAGTACCAAAATGGATCCAGTCAAGTTCTCAGAGTTCTGGAAGTCCAAGGTTAGGGCACGTGGCTGGTACATGGTCTGGTGAGACCCCTCTTCTTTGTTCATAGATAGCGGTCTTCTCAGTGTGTCCTCATATGACAGAAGGGGCAAGAGAGTTCTCTGGGGTTTCTCTGATAAGGGCAGGAATTCCATGCAAGAGAACTCTACCCTCCTGATCTAATCACACACATAACCCAGAGTTCTCACCCCTAAATTAGCATACCGAAGATCAGGTTTCACCTAATCTGGGGGGACACATTCAGTCAATGGCACAGAATAGTCAGTTGATCTTTGACAAAGGAGCAAAGGCAATACACTGGGGCAAAGATAGTCTTTTCAACAAATGTTGCTGGAACAACTGGAAAATCACATGCAAAAAAGCCAAAAAGCCAAAAACCAAAACCAAAAACAAATGAATCTAGACCCAGAAGTTATCCCTTTCACAAAAATTGGCATGACATGGATCATAGACCTAACTGTCAAAAGCAAAACAGTTAAACTCATAGAAGATCACACTGAAGAGATCAAGGTGACCTTGGGTTTGGTGATGACTTTTCAGATTCAACACCAAAAACACCATCCATGACAGAACATTTCGTAAGTTGGCCTCCATTAAAATACAAAAACTTTTGCTCTGCAAACTACACTGTTAAGAGAATTAAAAGACAAGACACAGACTGGGAGAAAATATTTGCAAAACACACATACTCGACAAAGGATTTGGAAGATAATGGATAGTCATATTTGCCATGTGTTAATCAAATATTTGAAAATTTGCTTTCCGTTGTGGCTGGGGACCTGGGAGCATAGCTAGGGGATCTCTGACTCTCTGAAGGAATGCACGTCTTCTGTGATGGGCCGAAGTTTGTTATTCTTCCCACACTTAGATCTTGGCATTGTTCATTCAGACTTCCTGCCTGCCTTCCTCCCACAAGTATCTGTGCATTGCTTTTGTGTTGCCAGCATTAGGCTAGGCCTGAGGAAACCCCTGGGAGCAAGTCCCCACGTGGAACTATGAAGGTTCCTGCCCAGAGAGGAGGAAGATGAAGACCTTCCCACCCCTGGGCTGGAGGGGGTCAGGGGGCTGGAGAGCACTAGTAACTCTGCAAAGGGGAGGAGGGGGGCTGTCACACTCACAGCCTTGGGGGGCTGAGAAGGGTCATGCTGGCCCCTTCTCCTAAAGGTCTGGGCGCTGTACTAACGTACCATTGGTGTTTCCTTTTACACAGCTGCTCACAGATGGTCTGCACTATGGCTTTCTTGTTCTGGGCCACACCTGCAAGGAATTCAGGTTTGCTTGGCATGGCAAAGCCAAGACGGTCTTGGCTGAGAGTCTGGCCCAAGTCCACCCAGAAAGGAGGGTTCAAGCAAAGCCCCAAGTCCAGCAAAGATGCAAGCCCTGAGTGGGTATGTGTATACATCACTTGGCACAAAGGCCCTTCGGGGTGGCACCAGGGACTGTGAGGGGAGCACCATGCAGAGTGAAGACCCCTGACCTTGGACAGAGCTCCAGTCACTCCTCTGCCTTCACTGACTGCACGACCCTGGCCCATGACTGAGGCTCGGTGTCCTCACCTGTAAGGTGTTGAGAATGATACCTACCCCACAGTGTAGCTTGTGAGCATCAGTGAGCCTGAATTTGGTGACAAGAGAGGGCCCTACAATGCTTTAGCCCTTGCCAGTCTGCTTGTTACTGTGAGCTTAGATCACAGGCAGACCTTTCTGAGAAGCTAAGCCGCAGAGAAGTTCACAGGCTTTCCACAGGGTGTCAGTGGTGTCTCAGAGCACCTCTGAAGCTTTCCAGTGTCTATGTTTTAAAGGACTAGGGGGTCTGGGCGCCTGGGCGCCTGGGTGGCTCAGTCAGCTAAGCCTCTGACTTTAGTTCAGGTCGTGATCTCGGGATCCTGGGATCAAGCCCCAGGTCTGGCTCTGCACTCTGCGGGGAGTCTGCTTGTCCCTCTGCCCCTCACCCCTGCTCATGCTCTCTTTTGCCTGGAGCCCTCCTCCCTGCCTCGGCACCTCCCTGCCCCCAAGTTACCCGGCAGCTCTGACCCCGCCAGGTGGCCAGCAGCACACGGCCCACCCTCACAGAGCCTGCACCCTGCCCGGGGTTCCAGCTCCCATCAGCAAAACCTTCTAAGTGAAGGGCACAGAGTTAGGGTGAATCAACCTAAAACTTCTGTTTCCCAAGGCTTTCTCTCTAAACATAGGTTCTTCTTAACACTTGGGATATCTACCTGACAGACTGTGGGAAAGGGGGGCCAGTGGCAGTGGGGAACAGTAGAAGCTTTTTGATTCTCTTTACTTATCCCACCTGGGTCTTCATTCCTCCTTGAGAGGTGCAGGAACTTAACAAATTGTCCCCCCACCCCCCAACACACACACATGAAAGGCCTTGGGTTCTGGATCTTTATGGGCTCAGATGCCGTTGACTTCCTCCATGAAGAGCCCACTCTGGAGGCAGAGGCTACTTGCTCACTGGGAGACCAGACCAGCTGGCCCCCGAGGTGCTCTGGGTTACAGTTAACAACTGAGTCTTAAAACAGAGGATTGAGGGGCGCCTGGGTGGCTCACTGGGCTAAAGCCTCTGCCTTCAGTTCGGATCATGATTCCAGGATCTGGGGATCGAGCCCTGCATTGGGCTCTCTGCTCAGCAGGGAGCCTGCTTCCCTTCCTCTCTCTCTCTGCCTGCCTCTCTGCCTACTTGTGATCTCTGTCTTTCAAATAAGTAAATAATCTTAAAAAAAAAAAAAAAGCAAAAACAAAACAACAACAGAGGATTGAGAAAGCCCTGATGCCATCAACATGGCATCACCCAGTGCAGAGAGGAGACGTGCCCACGAAGGGGCAGGCTGAAGCCCGCGCTGCCCCAAGCTCAGGGTGCACATGAGAGCACCAGGCAACGCCCTGGCACAATGTCTGGCATTAAGTGTGAAAGAAATGGGAACTCTCACGGCTCATGCTGCCAGGACGACTTCTGCCATCTTCTCCTCCATCCCCAGCCTCTCCTGGCTAGGGTCTCCTTCAGTGCTATGCTTTCTCTGTCCCTCCTGCTGGCACCCTCTTCTGTTGTATGGTCTACCGTGGGTCTGCAGGATCATCTCCCCCTCCAGAGTCAGATGCCTCTGGTGCCAGGACTCTCTGGGGTGGAACCCCGCTCGGCCACTCACTTGTTTTTCAATCATGGACAAATAACTTCATCCCAAGCCATCATCCCCACGGGATGGGCGTGGTGGTTGGCCCCTGTTTAATAGGGTGGGAGTGGGCATTGTGGGAGTTAGCGTGTCCCGTGCTTGCATTGGTGCTGACACGTGGAAGGGTGAGGAGTCCTTACTACGGGACCAGGTGACTCCTCGGAAACAGGATGCTGTGTCTCCAGACGCATCACATGGCATCGGCATCTTGTGGGTGCTCTCTGAAGGCTGGCCGATAGGGCTCGAAGGGTCCTTTGCAAAATCCGTGGCATGCAGTACTGCATGAATGGGAAACAGGGTGTGGCTGACAACCGGAACAAGGTGGCCAGGTTGTGGAGCGGCCTCTCCATCCTTGCCGGCAGTCTCACAGCATCCTCTCTGTGCCATGAACTAGGGGATTGCTCTGGACCCAGGAGAAGAAATCACAGAAAGCACAGGCAGTCCAGTGTTGGAGTTGCTGGCTTCTTGTAAACACAAACACTGAGGCAAGAGGAAACAGAGCAGCGGTGGGGGCCGCCCTGGCCACAGACTGGGGCGGAGGGGTGTCAAGTGAAGGTGAAAAGTCACAGATTTTTTAAAAAAGACGTTAATTTATTTATTTGAGAAGGAGAGAGAGAGAGAGAGAGAGAAATGAGTGGGGGGGGGAGAGAGAAAAGTAGACTCCCCTCTGAGCAGGGAGCCCAATGTGGGGCTTGATTCCAGGACCCCAGGTTCACAGTGAGACAAAGGCAGATGCTTAACTGAGTCACCCAGGCATCCTGAAAAGTCTCTTACTTATCTGCCTTATGTGCTTTGGGACCCTGGAGACCCTCTTGGGCTCCTCTTGCAGAGGGGGGAGGGAGGAAGGCAGATGACACCATTTCCCTCCTGAGGTCCTCTGCCCATGGCGGTGGGGGATTCTGGCTGTGGCTTCAGCCGCTTCCATCCCTGCCCCCTTTCCCTCACCTTCCAAATCCTGCACCCCATTTGCATTCCCGAGTAGACTGACAAGCCAGGAGACCATTCCTCCATCAAAGGAGGAGCTCTCGGTACATCTGAGATCCCTCCTAGGCCCCCACTAGTTACATGGCCAGCGGCAGTTCAAGTAGAAGAGCGGAGTGGCTTGCGCCTTCATGGGCCCCTCCTTTTTGGGTCTAAGAGACCCTTCTTTATACAGTGGACCTCAGTATTGTGCTTCAATTTGGTGAAGACGTTGGAGTCCTTTTCTCCCAGAAATGGAGGTGAGTGCATCAGAGCTAACAGGGAGGCGATGCTGGAGACAGGCTCAATTTATGAACACGGAGGCAGCCAGCAGGGTGACTGTTGGTTTGGGAGGATTCCCACCCCCACGCCCCGTATCAGCGGTTTTGATTCTAAACACAGTACAGGGCGGACATCCCAAGTGAGTTGGTTCAGTAACGACACGGCTCTGTCAAGAGCAAAGTGGACTGAGATTCCTTAGCGGTTTGCAAGATCTAGCCTCTTTTTTTTCGAAGCTGAAATCCACCAGTGGAAGTCAACCCACATCAACAGGAGGTTGCCCTCTGTGCGTCCGTGAGTTCCGCGGATTTCTCTGGGCTGGCTTCTAGGGAGCGGACGTTCCTTCCTGCCCCTGAACGTGGTCTCTAATACTCAAAACACGAAGCCTCCCCGAGGTCTGGCCTTCTTCCTGGCTGAGGAGCCCCCCTCCCCTGAAGGCCCGGGCCAGCTCTCTGCATCCTGGGAGGCTGAGTGCATTCATTCTGAGCAGTAAATCCCCCCGCGGAAGTGAAGCGCACCCCTCCCGGCGGAAGCCTCCAGAACATTCTGCAGGTGTGAGAAGCCTTAGCTTTCTGTGCTGCTCGGTAAGACAGCCGGGGCAGGTGAATGCCCGTCTCCTCGCAGAATAGTAAGCGGGCTCCACGTCCAGCATGGAGCTCAATGTGGGGCTCAGGCTCAAGACACTAAGATCACGGGGCACCTGGGTGGCTCAGTGGGTTAAGCCTCTGCCTTCGGCTCAGGTCCTGATCCCAGAGTCCTGGGATCAAGCCCGGCATTGGGCTCTCTGCTCAGCAGGGAGCCTGCTTCCCCCTCTCTCTGCCTGCCTCTCTGCCTACTTGTGATCTCTGTGTGTCAAATAAATAAATAAAATCTTAAAAAAAAAAAAAGACCCTAAGATCATAACCTGAGCTGAAATCAAGAGTTGGACACTTAACCAACTGAACCTCCCAGGCGCCCCAAGTACAAACATTTTTTAAATGTAAAGTCTGCCAAAATTTTCCTTTATAGTTTTTGCCTCTACAAACTTATAAAGACCTTCCAATGCTGAGAGATCTCGGTTTCTTTCTTTTCTTTCAGAGAGAGTATGTAATGATCCGTATGGTAAGAACTCTGCATTAACTCTCCATTCTGGTCACTGGTATGTTGTGCAGTAATGTGTAGCCAAAATATTACGTCTGTTGTTTTTAAACAAAGTGTTAACATCTTTTAACTTGAATTTTGTATGTATTTGTTTTCCCTCTTGCATTTCTAAATTTTGCTTCATGTGTTTTGGAGTTCTTTGGTAGATGTATACAGGTTTAGGAACATTTTCTTCTTGTCCAAGTGACCCTTTTATCATTATAAAATGTTCTTATTGAATCCTTGTTTTGAAGCCTACTTTGTCTACTATAAAGATAGTCATTCCAGTTCTTTTATGACTGGACTTTACATCGTATCTTTCCCCATCCTTTTACTTTTAGCCTATATGTGTTTTTATACTTCAAAGGACATATCTTCTAGACAACACAGTTGGGTCCAATCTGATCATTTCTGTCTTCTAATTGGAGCATTTAGTCTATTTATACTTAACATTTACTTGGAGTGTTATTCCATCCTTTAGTGTAATTGTTGCTATAGTTGGCTGTATGTCCACTGTCTTGCTATTCATTTTTATTTATCCTATCTATCTTTCTTTTTTCTCTTTCTCCACCTTTAAATTGGTCAAGTATTTTTAGGTATTCCATTCTCTATCTTCTGATGGCTTTCTAACTATACCTATTTGTTTTGTTTATTTTTGTTTTTGGCTCTAGAACCTAGGGATACCATGTATATTCTCCTATGGTGTACTTTGAATTAATACACTTCTTCCCATATGAGAACTTTACAGCAATGCGCACGTCCATTTACCTCTCTCCTGACTTCTGTGCTATTCTCTTTGGCCTGTAGAACTTCTTTTAACCTTTCTTGTATTGCAGGACTTTGTGTTGTATTTTTGTATATTTTCTTGTTGTTGTTATCTTTGTTTTTTCTGGCAGTACATTTACTTCACCTTCATTATTAAAAGGGAAAGAATGTTTTTGCTAGTCAAAGAATTCTAGGCTGTGTGCTCCCTTCGGCAGCAGAATACACTAAAATTGGAAGATGCGGAGAATATTAGCACAGCCCCTGAAGAAGGATGACATGCAAATGTGTGGAGCAGTTCATATTAAAAAAAAAAAAAAAAAAAAAAGAATTCCAGGTTGACTTTTTTTTTTCTTTCAGCACAGTTTGGTTTTTTTTCTCACAAGAAACCAGGAATTTTTGTTATTGCTATTTTGCTGTATGTACCATGTGTTCTTTCTTTAGAGATGGTTAAGAATTTCTCTTTCATTTGCAGCAGCTTGGTGATGATATATCTAAGTGTAGTTTTTTGTGTGTTCATCTTCTTTGAGATTTGTTGAGTTTTT
Source organism: Mustela erminea (assembly GCF_009829155.1). Lineage (NCBI taxonomy): Eukaryota > Metazoa > Chordata > Mammalia > Carnivora > Mustelidae > Mustela > Mustela erminea. Next base: position 80,071,214 of record NC_045628.1, read on the forward strand.
TGTGTATGTAGGTTGATAATTTTCCTTAAATTTGGAAAGAAAAATAGCCCTTAGTTCTTTGATTCTATTTTTTTACCCCAGGTTCTTTCTTTTCTTCTTGTTGCACTCTAATTACATATTTGAGAGACTGCTTAATATTGTTTCACTGAGATTCTGTTGATATTTTTAATGTTTTTTTCTCTATGCTCTTCATTTTTGATAGTGACATATCTTCATGTTTACTGATTTTTCCTTTGGCAGTGTTATAGCTACTATTAGCCCACTGGGTGACTTTTTCATTTCAAATATTTTTTTTTGGCTCTAGAATCTTTACTTTTTTAAAAGTAAGCTCTGTGCCCAGCATGGAGCCCAACACAGGGCTTGAACTCATAACCCTGAGATTGAGACATGAGCTGAGATCAAGAGTTAGATACTTAACTGACTGAACCACCCTGGCAACCTTCTTCATTTGTTTTTTTAAAAATTGTTTCCATTTTTCCTACTGATCCCTTATCTGTTCACTCATTATGTACCTCTTTTTCTTTAATTATAATAGCTTTTTAAAGTTCCCATTTGCTATTTCCAACATTTGTGTCTTTTTTTAAATTTATTTTTTTATTTATTTTCAGCATAACAATATTCATTATTTTTTCACCACACCCAGTGCTCCATGCAATCCGTGCCCTCTGTAATACCCACCACCTGGTACCCCAACCTCCCACCTTCCTGCCACTTCAAACCCCTCAGATTGTTTTTCAGAGTCCATAGTCTCTCATGGTTCACCTTCCCTTCCAATTTCCCCCAACTCCCTTCTCCTCTCTAACTCCCCATGTCCTCCATGTTATTTGTTGAGATATCACCTTACACCAGTTAGAATGGCCAAAATTAGCAAGACAGGAAACAACATGTGTTGGAGGGGATGTGGAGAAAGGGGAACCCTCTTACACTGTTGGTGGGAATGCAAGTTGGTGCAGCCACTTTGGAGAACAGTGTGGAGATTCCTCAAGAAATTAAAAATAGAACTTCCCTATGACCCTACAATTGCACTCCTGGGTATTTACCCCAAAGATACAGATGTAGTGAAAAGATGGGCCATCTGGACCCCAATGTTTATAGCAGCAATGGCCACGGTCGCCAAACTGTGAAAAGAACGAAGATGCCCTTCAACGGATGAATGGATAACGAAGATGTGGTCCATATACACTATGGAGTATTATGCCTCCATCAGAAAGGATGAATACCTCACAGACCTGTACCCCTGGGGATAGAGTATTATGCCTCCATCAGAAAGGATGAATACCCAACTTTTGTAGCAACATGGACGGGACTGGAAGAGATTATGCTGAGTGAAATAAGTCAAGCAGAGAGAGTCAATTATCATATGGTTTCACTTATTTGTGGAGCATAACAAATAGCATGGAGGACATGGGGACTTAGAGTGGAGAAGGGAGTTGGGGGAAATTGGAAGGGGAGGTGAACCATGAGAGACTATGGACTCTGAAAAACAATCTGAGGGTTTTGAAGGGACGGGGGGGGTGGGAGGTTGGGGTACCGGGTGGTGGGTATTATAGAGGGCACGGATTGCATGGAGCACGGGGTGTGGTGCAAAAATAATGAATACTGTTATGCTGGAAATAAAAAAAAATAATAATAAAGGTCCAAATAATAATAATAAAAAAAAAAAAAAAAGAAAGGATGAATACCCAACTTTTGTAGCAACATGGACGGGACTGGAAGAGATTATGCTGAGTGAAATAAGTCAAGCAGAGAGAGTCAATTATCATATGGTTTCACTTATTTGTGGAGCATAACCAACATTTGTGTCTTTTCTGAGTCTGTTTATATTGACTAATTTTTTTTTCTGATTACATGTCATATTTCCCATTTCTTTGCATAATTATTTTTGACGTTGTGCTAGGCATTGTGTTAAAAGTCTGAATTTAAAGTCTTTAAAGTCTTCTTTAAAGAGTGCTGCATTTTGCCCTGGCCGGCTATTTATTCATGAGCAGATCATCTTGATTTTTCAAGACTTGGTTTGGGACCTTATACAGGAACTCGTACTCTTGGCCTGATATAGATCATTTCCTTTTTTAGTTATACCTGAATGCTTTTAGTGTTTAATGAGGTGTCTGCATTTTGAATGGTCAAATCTGTAACGTCTCTCAGCACTGTGTGACTTCCAGAATCTCTATTCAACTCACACCTCTTTATAAGTTTTTTTCATGTTCTTAAATAACACTGGTGGGACTTTAAAAACAGAAAATATAGAATTAGTGGGAAAGAACATATAAGCTTAAACCCAGAGACATAGTAAAATTCACATGTCCCATGTATCCCTGAGTGTCTAGAGCCAGGGTTTCATGCCAGTTTCTGATCCTTGAGGGCTTTTCATCACTCTCTCTTTTCTTTTTCCTATTTGTCTCCTTCTTGGGGTTCCACTAATGAAACTAGCTTTCACTAATAAAAGTCCAACCCTGATCTGCCAAGATTAATAACAGAGGGAGAGTATCCAAGGGAGGGTGGCTAGGCTTTGTAGATTTCCATTCCCCATAGGGTTCTTCTGCTTGTTTACACTGCTAGACTGTGTTGGATTTATGGAAGTTACTCTTCCTCATTCTACCAAGCACGTACTTATGACTATTATCTTCATATTCCCAGAGTGTGACTGAGACTGGGCTGGGTTTTAAAGAAGACTTTATGTAAGCCTAGAGAAGATTGAGAAAAGAAAAAAATAAAGTAAAAAGAGAGAACAACATGAAAATGGACTTTCTGGATTACAAAATATGACCTGGCTCTTTTTCTTTTTAAAATATTTATTTATTTATTTGAGAGTAAGAGAGCATGAGAAAGTGTAAGCAGGGAGGGGCAGAGGGAGAGGGAGAGAAGCAGGCTCCCTGCTGAGCATGGAGCCTAATGCAGGGCTTGATCTCACAAACCTGAGATCATAACCAGAGCCAGAATTAAGAGCTAAATGCTTAACTGACTGAGCCACCCAGACACCCATGACCTCTTCTTATTTATTTCACATGCTTCTCTGCCCAGTTCCTGGAACACCTGCTTTAATGTGAAAAGAGCCCTTCAGTGACCCTTCAGTGACTCCTATAAAAATGTGACCAGAGGAGCAACCCGAGATGCTTTAATCTATCTTTACATTGAATGACATCCTATAACTCCTAAATACCCAAGTCTCAGTCACATAAATCCTGCCTTTTGAGTTTAACATTCTGTATGAAGACAGTGTAAATGTTCTGTCCTTTCTTATAGGAGCAGCAGAACAGATATGTAGGGTAAGACCACAATAAGACAATTAACAGAATTCAAGAGTTGGCTCACTGAGAGTGGTTCTACCAGAGACCCACCTGGCTGTGGACATAGGACTGTGTGCAGGAGTTCCTGGCTTGTTGCTCAAGTCTGATAACACTAGTACCTGAACTTGCTGTACTTCCGGGGAAGAGCTAATGTTTTGGCTCCCCCCATTGCTGCTGTTGCCCTGTCTCTCTGCCTTCTCCGAGCTGTGTGCTCTGTGATCTCGCATTGTTCTTCATTTCCCTTGTGTGTGCTTCCTATGCTGCTCAATCAACCCTTGCTCAAGGTCATACTTTTCTTCCCCCCTTATCTGCCCTGGTCTCTAAGGACAGACCCTGGTTTTCTGGGCTTTCAGAAACAGTCAATGACATTACTAGTCACATCTGTCTCGCTGACTGCTGACCACATTGACTGTCCTGGCTACTCTGGCAAGTTACCAGTGTCACTAAGACCATTTACACTGAGGTTAAATTTATTATTAGACCTCTCACATCTCTCTGTTTCCCTGACTTCTCCAAGTGAGTAGTGAAGGGTCTATTTACTTACCCCTCGGGAATGTCCATGTCTTTGTGGAATAAACTAAAGTCTAAGGGATCCATTTGGGAGACTGTTCTATCTGGGAATCAACAGTCTTTCTAATTTTCCTTCAAGATTTTTCCTGTGCTCTTCTGAGCTCATAATTATCTTTGCAGCCAAATGCTTATGTTTGTTCATCCTTCATTTGGTACATAAATACCTCATTCTGAACTCTGACTCTAAAGAAGCTGATTCTTAGGTCAGCAGGTCAAGCGTCCTACATTGTGCCCAGCGTTGTACAATAACAGTGAGGGAAAACCACCAAGATGCCCACTCTTCTATTATTATTCAATGAAACTAGGCAGGCATTTCTCTCTCCAGAAAAGGGTCAGAAGAAGAGTTGTGGCTGGGGTGGAAGTTAGTCCAGAATTAAGCAAGTTAGCAAGTGGCCTGGGAATCCCTCATGCTCATTAGAACACCCACTCTACAGCCATTGAGTAAAGATTCCGAGGGCGGACCGTCTTTTTTTTTTTTTAAGGGGTGGAACTTCTAAAAGCTCTGCTGGTGATTCTAATATACAGTCAAGGGTTGAGAACACTACCTCTTTTTTTTTTCTCCTTCCTTTGGGCAAAAAGTTCTGTGAGTACAAAGGTGATTGTATTTTCCTTATGGGGAGTGATACATGCAGGTAGTCCCTTAAATTTTAGCAGGCATCAGAATCACCTGGAGGGCATGTTAAAACACAGATTGCTAGGAACCACTCACTGAATTTTAGTGGGGTGGGACCATTACCCACAAGTTCCCAGGTGCAGCAGATGCAGCCGGGTTGGTCCTGCACAGGAGGAGCCATTGCTTTACTCGATGAAGCATTTCTGTCCTGGGTAACTGTATTTGTCCTCAGCCCAGGAAAAGATGAGTCCCTCCCCATGAGAGGAGGGACTGAAATAGAGCCCCCATTTTAAACCATCTCATCATAATGAAGGCAATCCCCTTTCTCATGGAGTTTGGAGAAATTCTTGAGCAGCTTCGCAGGTTACTTGGCACGTGACGTCAGGAGCTCTGGGTTTTCTTTCTGTGGAGGATGAATCCTGGTCTCAGTCTTTGGTGGGAGGAGAGAGCTGAAGGGTTGGTAGCCACAGGCTTGGGAATTCCATTACTTTTCATGCTGTAGAGTGGGTCACAATCCCTTTATTTGCTCATGGCGTTGGAGGTGACTTTACATTTTTTAAATATATTTTTACTGTGATAAAGTATACGTAAGATTTGCAGTCTCAATCATTTTTAAGCTTACAGGTCAATGACACAAAGCACATCCACACTCCTCTGCAGCCATCACCATTTCTAGAACTTGTTCATCTTCCCAAATGGAAGCACTGTATCCACTAAAAACTAACTCCTCACCCCACCCCTGACCCACCCCTGGAAATCACCATTCTACTTTTTGTCTCTATGAATTTGACTACTCCACGTAGGTCATGTAAATGGAATCATACAGTATTTGTCCTTTTGTGCCTGGCTTATTTCACTTGGCTTGATGTCATCAAGTCTAAACTGTGGGTTTTTTTTTGTTGTTGTTTTTTTTTTTTTTGATCTCAGCCAGTATTGTTCTACCAGAATGGAGCAGAGAGAAAAGACTGGACTCAGAGAGACCCAGCTTTGAGTCTTAGCTCTGCCTTTTCTGGTTGTGTGGCTTTGGATGATTTACTTAATACGCTGGGGCCTCAGTTTCCCCAAGCCTAAAACAAGACTAATGATATTTATCTCATAAAGCAGCTGGGAGGACTGAGAGACAGCAAATATAAGACACCTGGCCTGACACATGTTGGCAGTGAGAGCTAACAAGATTCCTTCTTTTTCCCAGTCCAGGGAAACACAAGCTCCACAAGATTAGCGGGCCAGGCAGGGAGTGGCTACAGATCCGCAGGTCACATCCTGAGTGCTGCTGCTTCCTGGGCTTGTGTTTTCTGTTTCCTGCAAGGCTGAAGTCTTGTTTCTACAAAGTAAGCTTGGACAGCACCCATGTCTGCAAGGCTGGCGTGTGTGAAGAACTGCTTTTGCCTTTTGGAGTATTTTAAAATGAGCTATCTGCTCTGTTCTTTTTTTTCCCCCCTCTCTCTCTTGTGTTTAAAATGCAGTGCTAACAAAATATTTTTGGCATAGTAAGCATAATATATTGAAAGATTTTTATAAAGGATTAACGTAACTTGGAATCCTATTAAGACTAAGAAAGCAGTTCTCATTAAGATTCCAAATTATGCCACGCAGTACAATTTTTATGATGATTAGGATAGGCAAAATAGCAAGATAGCAGAATTTTCTTAGCATAGTGCAGACTTGATGTTATGATCATTTAAAGCCATCTGTGGTTGTTTCCCTGTTTGTAAGGTCCTAGTTAATGGGAAAAGAGTATCCTGGGTGCTCTGAGGCCATGGTTCCTAATGTTGGCTACCCATGAGAAACACCTGAGGGGATTTTGAAAATCTCAAATGCCCAAATAGTGCAGTTACACCAGAATTCCAGGGAGGAGAGGTTGGATCCAGGAATCTGTATTGTTTTAAAGTCTTCACACCATTCCAACATGCAGCCACTGTTGAGAACTGCCCAATCCCTGGTAGTAACATACCTGCCTTTCCTCCGGATGTGCTTTTATAGTCCTCCTCATACAGATCTTGTACATATTTTGTTAGATTTATACCTAAATATTTAATTTGGGGGGAGGGCTAATTTCAATTGTATTGTGTCTTTTTTTTTTGTATTTTTTTTAAATTTTTTATTTTTTATAAACATATATTTTTATCCCCAGGGGTACAGGTCTGTGAATCGTGTATTGTGTCTTTAATTTCACTTGTTCATTGCTGATACATAGGAAAGTGATTAGCTCTTGTGTATTAACCTTGTATCCTACAACCTTGCTCTGTTTATTACTTTCAGTAGTTTTTTTTTTTTTTTGACAATTCTTTCAGATTTCTACATGGACAATCATGTCTTCTGTGAATAAGGACAATTTTATTTCTTCCTTCACAATCTTTATGCTCTGCCTCCCTTTTCTTGTCTGACTGCATTATTTAGGACACGCTGTACGATGTTGAAAAGCAGTGGTCAGTGGAGATATCCTTGCTTTGTTCCTGACCTTAACATGAGATCATGGGTTTCTCACCATTAAGGATGATGTTAGCTGTAGGTTTTTTGTAGATGTTCTGCATCAAGATGAGGAAGTTCACTTTTCTCTCTAGTTTGCTGAGGCCAGATGTACTTTTGCGTCCACTCACATGATGTCTCCCATAGGCTGAAACAAAGCCATCACTAATTTGTGTGTGTGTGTGTGTGTGTGTCTGTGTGTGTGGGGGATTTAGTTTGTTGATAGGCTCTGTCAGTAATCATACTTTCTTTCATGCTACACTTATTCATTGAGAGTCTGTGATGTAGGTACAACATCAAACAGGATAGAACACACACAACCTACACTGTTTGTTTTTTTTTGTCATTTGTATGAAATAGTTTCATTACTTTTTTTCAGATTATAAAGATGCTACCAGCAATACGGAAGACCATAAAGAATAAAAAGAAAATTATCTTGTATATACCATCCAGAGGCAGCCACTGTTCATAATTTTTTTATTTTTTGAAGGTTTTATTTATTTTTGACAGAGAGAGCAGGAGAGCACAGGCAGGGAGAGTGGCAGAGGGAGAGGGAGAAGCAGGCCCCTTGCTGAGCAGGGAGGCCAATGTGGGGATTGTGGGATCATGACCTGAGCCGAAAGCAGTCGCTTAACTGATTGAGCCACCCAGGTGCCCCATGTTAACAATTTTTTAAACTTTGAGCAATGTTTAAGAGTTTTTAATAGCAAAAAGGAACATTAAATTAAATAAAATTGGGAACAGTAAAGGGGTCCAATTAAATTTTTCAGTTGTTTTTTTATGATGATAAAATATGCATAACATCAAATTTGTTATTTTAAAGTATACTCTTTAATGGCATGAAGTACATTCACAGTGTTGTGCAGCCGTCACTGCTATTCATGTCCAGAACATTTTTGTCATCCCAAAGAAAAACCCCATATCTGTTAATCACCAACTCCTCACTGTTCCCATCTTCCCAGGTTTTGTAACTTCTGTGCTACTTTCTGTCTCTAGGAATTCACCTATTCTAGGTCCCTCTTTGAAGTGGGATATACAATATTTCTCTGTTACTATTCTGACAAATAGCCACCCAGGTTATTTCTTTTATATGTGGTTGCACATGCACACACGTAGTTTTATATTTATTAAATATTTCAGTTATATGATAATGTACCTTATCACACAATGATCTTCTGTCATCTTCATGTAAACAGACATAGATACTGAAAGCAGCTACAGAGCATTCCACCAGTGTCTCCTTGACATACATGTAAGACTCCTTCACCTCATTTTATTAAATAATGCTTGCAATGATCATCCCTGGATTTGTATCACTGCAAATTCCTGGAAGTGGAATTATTGTTGCAAGGCTAGGAACTAAATTCTCTTACACAGAGTCTTCAAAGAAATGCATTTTCCCTGAGACCAGTGACTCTAGAATGGTAGGAAGCTGTTATATTTGTTCACTTATCTTTAAATTTTTTGTATAATGGCCAATTCAAGAAAAAAGTGTCTACAGGTAGCCAGGACTGAAGGGTGCAAGAGCTCCTGGCTTTGCGGGTCCCCAACAGACCAGGCTGAGCCCCACTCACTGCTGACAAAATCCAGAAACCGAGAGTCTAGTGGTGGTGACACAATAAAGGAACTGATCTCAGTGAGGCCAACACAGGGAAGCAGTGAGCTAGTGTCTCAAAGACAGTCTCCAAAGTGCTGAAAATTCTTCCAGGTTTATCTTAGGAAAATGTGGGACAAAGGTAAGTGATTATGTGCAGGTGGGCAGTGAAGGTCAAGTCATCATTGTCTTGGGGTCAGTCATGGGCAGGATCTTGCAGGCTCCAAGCGTCCTTATTGCTTGAGGGGGTCCTTTTGGTTCCCACCATGGGATGCTTTCCCTGCCGAGTGTTTGCCTGAGTTAAGAGATAAGTGGAAAGAAGAACCTAATCGCGTAGAAAGTAAAGATAGGGGCTCCTGGGTGGCTCAGTGGGTTAAGCCTCTGCCTTCGGCTCAGGTCATGATCTCAGGGTCCTGGGATCAAGTCCCGCATCAGACTCTTTGCTCAGCGGGGAGCCTGCTTCCTCCTCTCTGCCTACCTGTGATCTCTCCCTGTCAAATAAATAAATAAAATTTAAAAAAAAAAGTAAAGATAGAGGTCGAAGTGGAGATAGTCATAGTCCTCTTTCCTATAGGCACATTTTTCTTGATTCAAAATCAAAATACTATAGTTCCATCAGTGAAAAGAGTATATATTCTTACAAGCAGAATATATGTTTATTGAATAGAAGGATGTTGATAAAAATGGATTAGTCCTTTTTTTTTTTAAACAATAAAAGTATTACTATCTAACAGTGTGAGCTAAGTTTGGGAATCTTCTCTATGAAATCGGATTAAGGGCCTAGGTTTGTAGGAACAGCGTGAAGCGCTTGATGTAGTGGTTGGCTGTGATTTATTTATTTGATGTGCCAAAGGGAAGGTTATGAGGAAATGAAGACGTGTAGTGTGTTATAGTAGAAAGAGCAACAGGAAAAGTCAGACCAGCAAATTCAGGCGCCACCAGGTGTCGCTCTAAGGAGTTACATCCTACTTCCCCACTCTGAACCTCAGTGTGTTCATCTGTCAAATAAGGGATTGAGCTAGAGGGGACTGTGTGAGTCCCCCTAACAAAATACCCCAGCTTAGGTGGCTTAAACAATAAGAATTTATTTTTTTTTCACTGTTTTGGAGCATGGAAGTCCAAGATCAAAGTCCAGCAGGGATAGTGCCTGGTGAGAGTTCTCTGCTCGCACAGCAGGGCCACGTCCTTGCTGTATCCTCACGTGGCCCTTCCATGGTGTGAGCATGCAGAGACAGAGGGTGAGAGGACAGAGAAAAAGTTGTCTGGTGTCTCTTCTTAGAAGAACACTATTCCTATAAAATCCAGGCCCCACTCTTAGGATCTCATTTAACCTTGCTTACATCCTCAGAGCCCCCATCTCCAAATACAATGACACTGGGGGGTTAGGGCTTCAACATAAGAATTTTGAGGGGACACAAACATTCAGTCCATAATATCTCTCCCATGCCTACTCTCAAATCTGTGTTTTTTCTTGCATGCAAAATACATTCCACCCCAACAGCTCTCCAAATCTTAACTCATGCCAACATCAACTCAAAGATCTAAAGTCCAAGTCATCTATGGAAGAGACTTAAGGTAAGATTCTAGCTGTGAACCTGTGAAACCAGATACTTGTGTCCTATGTGCTTCCAAAATACAGTATGGGGTAGGCATAGGATAGATAGTCCCACTCCAAAAAAATTCAAAGGGACAAAGGGGTGACAGATCCCAAGCAAGTCCTAGATCTAACAAGACAAATCTTGTTAGATCTTAAAGCTCAAGAGTCGTCCACTTTGGCTTGATGCCTCGTGTCCTGGATCCACTGGGGCAGGGGTCCTGCCTCATGGCTCTAGGGGGTGGTCCTGTACCCAAGGCTTCAGGCAGAGACCCCATCCTTTGAAACAGGGTGGGCAGCTCAAACGACCTATGAATTGCCTTTGGGTTCTTTTCCTTTCCTAAGCAGCACACATTCACACCTGCGCAGCTCAGATCCCACCACATAGAATCCAAGAGCCCAACCCACAGCCTCCCTTCATCAGTTCCATCTCCTTCCACATCAAGTCAAACCACCAGTGTTTCTGCTCAAATAATCTCATCATCCCTTTAAAGTCCAGTCACACCCTTCTCTTCAGAACCAGCTTCCTTATTTTTTGCAAGATAGGCAGGGTGAGCATTTTCCAAATTTTGAAATTATGGTTCCTGAGCTCGCCACGATCGTATAGTGGTTAGTACTCTGCGTTGGTACTATGCTTAACATTTCCTTCTTCAAGTCATCTTTCTTTTATGGTGAGCAGTCAGAAGGACCCAAGAAACACCTTCCAGACATTTTGCTTAAAAATCTCAACTAAATTTCCCATTTCATCACTTAACAAGTTCTGTCTTCCACAAAAAAATTGAATACAGCTCAGTCAAATTTTTGCCACTTTATAATAGTGACTGCCCCTCCTCCGGTGCTCAGTAATCTGTTGTCAATAACCTGTTCCTCATTTCCAGCTTAGGTTTCCCAGAATGTTCTTAAACATCCACGTTTTCAGCAATGTTCTGTTCATGGCTATTCATTCTCTGGGAAGATGGGGACTTTATCTCCAGCTCTCCTTTTTTGCTTTCTCAACAAATTTGCCTTTACCATCCATATCTACCAATAGTCCCATCATGTCAGTCTAGGTTTTTTCTAGCATGCACCTCAAAACTCCTTCAGCCTGAACTTACTACCTGGTCCTAAAGCCACTTCCACACTTTCAGGTATTTTTTTTTATAGCAGTGCCCTACTTCTTGATACCAAATCTGTATTAGGCAGGATTCTCCAAAGAAATACATCCAATATTTATTTATTAACTTATTATTTATTCATTTTTAAATTTATTTATTGTAAGGAATAATTTATTTATTAACTTATTATTTATTAGTTTATAAATTTATTTATTGTAAGGAGTTGGCTCATGTGATTATACAGGTTGAGAAGTCTCAAGTTCTTTGGGGCAAATCAATAAGCCGGAAACCCAGGAGAGAGGGCAATGTAGTTCTAGCCTGAAGGCCAGCACACTTGAGCACTGGGAGGAGCCAGCATTTCAGTTTGAGTCCAAAGGCAGGAAAAAAACTGATGTCTCAGCAGAGAGGCCATCAGATAGGAGGAGCTCCTTACTCTGCCTTTTTCTTCTATTAAGCTGTCCAACTGATTAAATAAGACCCATCCACATTGGAAGAGCAATCTGATTTATTCCATCTACCAATTCAAATGTTAATATCATCCTTAATTGTCCTCACAGACACACCCAGAATAATATTTGACCAAATATCTGGGCACCCCAAGGCCTAGTCAAGTTGACACTTAAATTTTATCATAATAGATACCAAACTGGGTCCCCTTGGTGGGAATGATGGTGTTGAAAGTTGATCGTATCAGCTGTACTTTGAGCAATCCTTTTATTTTGGAAGTCCTTGGCCCTTCTGCCTGCCCTAAATCCTTGTGTCCTTCGAATCACTTGTTTGACCCCCAGCTTTCTTGTCTCTCCTCATTACAAAGAATAATTATATTGAGATCTTTTCCTCCTAAAAGCTGAGTTCTTGTCATTTCACAAAGCATGGTAGATGTGTTTGTGCCAATTAAATGTAATTTTACTTAGAAAAGAATGTAACCCCAGTAGAAGAGAATCTGTCATTGTTTTGCAATGACAGGCATTGTGGTCTCTCTGGGCTTCATTAACTCTATGGCAAGAGAGGGCAATTTTTTTTTTTTTTTTTAGAAGTAGAGCTTTTCTTGTGATAAATATTGATCATGCACAATGAACTAAGCATTTAAAGGAATGATAAAAAATATTAGATGTTATGGGGCGCCTGGGTGGCTCAGTGGGTTAAAGCCTCTGCTTTCAGCTCAGGTCATGATCCCAGGGTCCTGGGATTGAGCCCCGCATTGGGCTCTCTGCTCCTCAGGGAGCCTGCTTCCTCCTCTCTCTGCCTGCCTCTGCCTACTTGTGATCTTTGTCTGCTGAATAAATAAATAAAATCTTTCTTAAAAAATATTAGATATTAGATCTCTGGCTCTCTGGCTTAAAATATGAACATTCTCATTATTAATATAAATGTTGAAATGAGGGATTTGCCCATCTCTTAGAAGTATTTGTATATAGTCATAGGAATAGTACATATATAGAGATATATATACACACCATATATATATACACCATATATATACACCAACCTATAGGTTGGCCATGGCTTAAGAGTTGGCATATATATATACCAAAAATATATATATATATATATATATTTTTGGCATATGTATACCAAAATAAGCTAAAAGGCCTACACAGTAATGCTGCTAAGGAACACGAGGAAATTCTTACATGCTGTACATATTAAGACAAATAATAAAAATAAAGAAGAAGGATCAGGGCACTGGGTACAGACGCCTCCTCAGGCGCACAGAATTATGTGGGCCGCACGGGGTCACGTGACACCCCCTCTGGAACAGGTCTGGACTTCATCCCCTTCTGTCCATCTTCACGGCCTGCCCCCTTATCCCCGTCTGTGTTCTCCTTTCCTCCCTCCCGCTCCCTCTCTGTCTCTCTGGTGAGGCACTGCCTTCCTGCTGGTCTCACTCTTCCCTCGGTGCTCCCTGCAGTCTGCCTTTCGCCGAGAGGCTGAGTGATTAGAGGACCTTCCCGACTGAGCCATTACAAGTAACAGTGCTGCTCAGGGAGCGGCGGGGGCTCATAATGCAAACCACAAATGGGAGCCACGTGCGTAACTTTATAATTTTCTAGTAGCCACGCCAAAAGTTAACAGGAAGTGAAATTGATTTTAATGATGTATTTTATTTAACCCAACACAGTGTATACACCATAATATCATTTTTGTATATAAGCACTATAAAAACTTGCTGAGTTGCTTGACATTATTTTCTCCCTACCAAGTCTTTATAAGCCTGCATGTATGTACATGTGCAGCCCAGCTCAGTGCAGGGGGTGTTCTCTTGTCAAATACTCAACAGTCACCAGGGACAGAGGCTCCTTTACTAGACAGGATGGCTCAGGACTTCTGGCTTTCATCCACCGGCCACAACCCCAGGCTCACAGCACTGAGATCCACTGGGCCTCTGGTCTTCACCCTTCAACTCATTTCCCACCCTCTGGCCTTCATACACAGGGATCCCTTTTCCTGGGGATTTGCCGTCATTCATTACACCATCTAAATTGTTCCCTTTTGGGGCGCCTGGGTGGCTAGGTGGGTTAAGCCTCTGCCTTCGGCTCAGGTCATGATCTCAGGGTTCTGGGATCGAGCCCCGCATCAGGCTCTCTGCTCAGCAGGGAGCCTGCTTCCCCCCCCCCCCCCCCCCCCCCCGCTCTCTGCCTGCCTCTCTGCCTACTTGTGATCTCTGCCTGTCAAATAAATAAATAAAATCTTTAAAAAATAAATAAATAAATCGTTCCCTTCTGCTGCCTGCTCTCATAGCACCGAATACAACTCAGAATTACCGTCTTTGTTTTTCTAATGCCCATCTTCATGCTAAATATATATACTTCATGAGCCCGGGGATTATTTCCATTTAGTCCAGTCCTACAAATTAGGTGTCTCACCTGCAAGACACATCAGAAGTACTTGACATTATTTATTGAAAGAATGGATGAATTCCTAAGGCATAGATTGTCTGGTCTAGTATTTTTCATGATGTGAGTTGCAACCTATTCGAAAGCATGCAATCAATTGGGCAGGTTATAAGGACCGTTAGGTAGAATAAATAGAATAACGAGTATATGTGTATATACAGTTATGGTGGGTCATGTATTTCTTACTGTGAATTACTTTCAGAAATATCTGGACGTGCTTGCTTTAATCTGTGCTGAAATGTAAGAAGAGAGTTTCAGTTCATCTGGGGGCAAATAAGCCCCCAGTTCTTGGGTCTGTGGGATCAGAGTTGGGTTGCTTTTTTTTTTTTTTTTCCCCCTTAAGCCATGGCTAACCTGTAGGACAGATGCTGCCGGACAGGATGGTGGTCAGCTTCCTCAGGAGGACATTCAGCAAGGGAAGGTGTTGGCCTCCGTACTCTGAATGTTCTGGAGACCGCTGAGCAGAGCCGTGGAGTCAGATGCAGGCCTGAGTGCCTGCCCATCAGACCTCTTTAGGGACCAGGATAGGCGCCTGCGTCATGTCTGTCCTGAGAGATGGCTGCCCTGTAGAGGACGAGAGTGATCTGGTTGCTCAAATTTTCAAAGGATTAAAATCATACAGAGGATATCCTTTTTCACTTCAATGCAATTAGGCTAAGAATCTACAACAAAAGGTAATTGTTATTTGTTTGGAATTAAGCAATACTTTTTCTAAAAAAACAAAACAAAACAAAACAAAAACTCTATGGGGCAAAGAAGACATCAGAATGGAAGTCAGAAAACATCTTAGACTAAATTATGATTAAATACTATGTATCAACACTTTTAAGGATGCGGTCAAAGCCGTGCTTGAATTCTATTTGACAAGAATAAATGCTGAAGATCAATGAGCTAAGAGTCTATCTCAAGAAGTTTGAAAAAGAGCAGGAAAATAAAGCCATGGGAAGTAGAAGTAAGGATTTAATAAGGATAAAAGCCAAAAATAATGACTGAGAAAAATAAATGCACAAAAGAGCATCAAGAAAGACAAAGATTGGTTCTTTGAGAAGACTAATACCATCAAAACCTCTGGCAAGTCCGTTAATGAAAAAAAGAAAGTAAAAAAAAAAAATTGATATTAGGGATTATAAAGGGGATTTTTGCTGAAGATCCCACCTTCCTTAAAAAGATAATAAATATTATGATAATACATTTGAAAATGTAGGTGAAATGGACCAATTCTGGAATCACAGCTTGGGTTCAGCAATTTTTTATGAAGACTGAGAACATAACTCTTACCCACGAGTGTTGCTTGCTTCCTGCTGTGCTCTGGAACTGGATCTTGGCAATGACAGACATGTGCTTTAGAGAGGGACACTCACAGTTAAGTGTCTGGCTTTGGCTCAGGTCGTGATCCCAGAGTCGTGGCCTCGAGTCCTGCATCAGGCTCCTTGCTCAGACGGGAGCCTGCTTCTCCCTCTGCCTGCTGCTCCCCCTGCTTGTGCTTGCTCATGCTCTCTCTCTCTGCCAAATAAATAAATAAAATCTTAAAAAAAAAAATTCAACCTGCAGGAAGGATGTGGTCACCTCTGACAGAGCAGGAGAGGCAGCAGGAGGACCCGCTGTACCCCATGAGCTCCCCACAGAGGCTCTACCAGTCCCTGGATGGAAAGGGGGGCCTCCCTGAGGAACATAATCCCTCTTCATACCGCTCTCACATCAGTACCAAAATCAGTTTAGTGAACCAGGCATACCAGGTAGAACGAGCCAGCTTCAACCTCAGAGGACTTTGCAGGAGACACATATCCCTGGGACAAGGGCTTTTAGGTACCTTCATGCTAAAGGAACATGGCCCATTTGCCTCCAGTTGCGTTAAGAGCCACCAAACCTTCATGGTGGCTTCACGCATTTCCAGGAATTGGCTATTCAGGGCCTGGCCCCACCCCAAAGACTGCTTGCAAAGAGTGCTAACTGAATGCCATTGCTGCAAGTTTCCTGCTGGGCCAGGGACATCTCGCTCTTCTGCAAAAAACAAAACAAAACAAAACAACAACCCTGACCATTCGAAGCAATCTCGGCCGGCTCCCTGTGCCAACAGTAAGTGTCACCTTGTGCCTGGGCGGTTTGCAT
This sequence comes from Mustela erminea, assembly GCF_009829155.1. Lineage (NCBI taxonomy): Eukaryota > Metazoa > Chordata > Mammalia > Carnivora > Mustelidae > Mustela > Mustela erminea. The sequence goes on from NC_045628.1 coordinate 80,087,441, forward strand.
CGATTCCTTCTTGCGGAGGAAGACCAGAGCGCAGGGGTGGAGGTGGGAGGCGGCCCTTTGCAGAGCTGCTGGCCCCGGGCGCCCACGGTTAGCTTCTAACGGCTCTCTCCAGATTGCATGTGTTCAGAAACACAGCAGACCGTGTTCTCGCAGTGGTAATGAGCCTTTCAGCCCTGTGTGCCCAAGAACAGCTCGAACAGCAGAGATCAGTGCTCAACAATAGGACTTCACCCTTGGGGCTATTGTGGGCTGGCATTCAGGGAAGGGTGGGTGGCTTGTACCGCCATCAACTTGCTGGTGGAGGGAACTATTTTCGACTATGCTTTCTTTTCCCCTAATCACAGTGTTTAGATCACCTTGGCTGTCGTTAGTCTTCCTTCACAGCCCTGTATTTTATTTTCATCTCTCTAAGAGGTAGAGATGTGAACACTCCAAATGCTTTATTCTTGGGAAATTTCATTTTTCTCCAATTGATGTAAAACAGTAATATACTGAGCACCTACTGTGTGCGAGTCCTATCAGAGTATCTGGCTTTGTGTGTCTCTGGCTGGTCATGAGCAGCTCTCCCGTCTTCTGGAGGCAGGTGAGTTCAGAGGGGGGTGCATGGTGGAAAAGATCTTTATGGTAAGAAGATCTGGATTCAAGTTCTAGCTTGGCCACCTACCATCAGTGGGGCCCTGGGCAAGTTAGGAAAGGCTCCAAGCCCAGTGTTCCTCACTTACAAGGGCTGGGTATTGCTGCTCTCCTGAAGAACATACCTGGTTGAGCTCTGAACACAAGATACTCTTGGTTTCCTTGTTTGAACCTCCCCAGGCCCACTTGTCTGGAAATGACAGATTCCATATATTTAACCAGATTCCATATCTTTTTTTTTTTTCCTTTTTAAAAATTTTATTTATTTATTTATTAGAGTGAGAGAGAAAGAGCACAGGAAGGCAGAGCACAGGCAGAGGCAGAGGGAGAAGCAGGCTGTCCGTGGAGCAGGGAGCCCGATGCAGGACTCGATCCCAGGACACTAGGATCGTGACCCGAGTCGAAGGCAGCCGCTTAACCGACCGAGCCACCCAGGCATCCCCCAGATTCCATATCTTTTCACCAACTTTTGTTTAAAAAAGTTTTTTTTTTTAATTTAATAACCTTCTCCTTTAGAACATTTTTAAGTTTTAGAAAAATTGCACAGGAACTACAGAGAATTCCCATATACCCCCCTCTCCACCCACAGTTTCCCCTTGCATTGGCCTAGTTACATCTGTGACAGTTGATGAATCAATACTGATACATTCTTATTAATTATTCATGGTTTACGTTAGAGTTCACTCTTAGTATTGTACATTCTGTGAGTTTTGATAAATATACACACAAATATCCATCATGATAGGATCATACAGAATGGTTTTCCTGCCCTAAAGATCTGTGCACTACCCATTCATCCCTCCCTCTACTCTAACCCCTAGCAACAACTCATCTTTTCATTGTCTGTGGTTTTGCCTTTTTGAGAAAGCCAATTAGCTGAGATAATACAGTGTGTAGCCTTTTAATTTTATTTATTAATTTATTAGAGAGAAAGTGCATGTTCATGTGAATGTGGTAGGGAGAGGCAGTGAGAGAGGGGGAGAGAGAATCCCAAGGAGGCTCCCTGCCCAGCGTGGGGCTCGATCTCACGACCCTGAGATCATGACCGAAGCAGCAATCAAGAGTCAGATGCGCAACAGACTGACCTACCCAGGCACCTCAGTATGTAGCCCTTTTAGATTGATTTCTTTCACTTAGCAGTATGCATTTAAGGTTCCTCCTGTTCTTTTGTGGCTTGAGATCATCACATTCCATTGTACAGATGTGTCACAGTTTGTTCATCATTTACTTATTAAGGGACATCTTGATTGCTTTCAATTTGGGGTGATTATTAACATAGTTGTTATAAATATTCATGTGCAGGTTTTGGGGTAAACGTAATTTTTTCAACTCCATGGGAAAAGCACCTTGAAGCATGATTGTCAGATCATATGGTAAGACTGTGTTTGGCTTTGTAAATAATTGCTGAACTGTCTTCCAACGTGGCTGTATTGTTTTGCATTCCCACCTGGAACAAATGAGAGTTCTGTTTCTCTACTTGTCTCTCGCATTTGAGGTTTTCAGTGCTGTGGATTTTGGTTCTCCTAATAGGTGTGTAGTGGTATCTCATTTTTGTTTTCACTTGGATTCCCCTCGTGCCATAGGAGGTTAAACATTTTTCCGTATGGTTATTTGCCACCTGCGTGACTTCTTTGGGGTGATGTCTATTCATGTCTCTTGCCAATTTTTAAATTGAGTTGTTTGTTTTTTTATTGGGTTTTAATAGTTCTTTGTATATTTGAGATACAAGTGGTTTGTCTTCTCATTCTTTAATAGTATCTTTTGCAGAACAGAAGTTTTTCGTTTTAATGAAGTCCACGTTCCTAATTTTTTTTCTTTCATAGATTGTGCGTTTGGCGTTGCATCAAAAAGGTCATCACCAAACGCAACCTCGCCTAGATTTTCTCCTGTGATCTCCTAAGAAGTTTTATAGTTTTGCATTTTGCATTTAGGTCTACGATCCACTTTGAGTTGATTTTTGTGAGTGGCGTAACTTCTGTGTCTAGATGAAGGTTTTTGTATGTGGATATCATCCACTACCTCTCTCTGCTCCCTCCTCTCTCACTCACTTGATGCTATGGATTCCAGTTACTTCTTTGCCCTGAATTCTAACCTCCCTATCTGGAGTTGGATTTTAGTATTGGACCTCACCTAAGTTTGAGAATTCACGTTCAAGTTCAAGTTTCACTGTGATCCTGATTCAAACAAACTAGAATCAAAATGGGGTGGGCTTGGCTTGACTCATTGGGGCTAAGATGTAGCCTGCCCATGAATATACCCAGCCTGGGTGGACGGCGGGGAGGCCTGACCTTCAAACTGTTAGTCCCTCATTTCTCACTTGCTTTGCTCTGCCCATGATTAGCCACTTAACAGCACTGCATGGTTGTATAATCCATAAAACGCTGTTGCATGTGCCTCCCGCTCAAGGAGTACTGGATTTGTTGGATTTGTTCTTCCCGGCCACCTCCCAGATTTCTAGAGGAAAAAAGAAGATATAGAGACAGACATAGAGTAAGTGTTCAGCAGAGGCAGGAAATCAGAACAATGATGACCTGATGAAACATAAACCTTGTGAGTATCTCCAGAGCCAAGGAAGGTGGGTTGAAGGAAGAACATAGATTTTCTCTCATACATTGAGTGGGGCTAGTCTTGATTAAAATAAGGTGATGTATGAGGGATAGGCAACAAAATGACAATGGTTTAAATAAAAAGAGGATCATGGAAGGGCAGTGTTTACATGGCAGGTAGAACCGTAATTTGTCAAAATCAGAGGAATCAGCTCAATGGTATAATCAATACAGACTGGTATAATACACCACATTACTGGAGACCCAGAGCTTTCTACCATGATTCTCCGCACGTGGATTTCAAGTCAAGCCACCTAATATGTATTCCGGCCAGCTGGAAGAAAGAAGGTGGGAAAGGGTGTGTTTCTTCCTTTTAAGGATGTTTCTAGGTGGTCATAGATGCCAATTCTGCTTATATTTCATTGGCTACTTTAAGGTGCAAGGAAGGTGAGTAAGTATAGTTTTATTTTGGGTAGTCATATACCTACCTAAAGTTTGGGTATAATGCTACAGAAGGAGGAGAGAAGTCCTGTGAGACCATAACACCTTGTCATAGCATCCTAAACAATTTTTATTTTAATATTAAAAAATAGTATAGAGAATGTCAGGAGATTCAGTTCATCTATTCTCAAAGTGAAGCTGACCCAAAGTACCAGGAGAGCCAAACAAAGTCGCGTCTTAATAAAAATGCTCCATGGATGATGACCTTTTGGGTTAATTTAGCGGTTTTGGTATTTTGTGCCACTGCTCACTCTTAAAGCCTTAAGTACTCTTTGGAGGAAACGATCACTGAGTCGTGGAACAATGACTGTTCAGTTATCCTGAATGGAGGCAAGGAGGCCAGACCTCTGTCCCCACTGTCCTCCAGAGCTGAGTTCTGTTCTCTTTAGTGGGGCTGGATTTGGAGTGTCACAGACAACCTTGTCACTTACATGCACACAAGGTTTCACAGCGATGAGAGTCTCAAACATTCATTTCCACCTTCTTAGATGGGGGGTTTGAGACAGAAATTGGGTAGAACTTGAAGAAGAAGAGGCCACATCTTTCCTAAAATGCCATTCAGCTTTTTTTTTTGCCTCCTGGGGTGGATCCCATGAGTGCCCACTCCGCTATCAGCAGCCACAGACCCCTTTGCCTCAACATACTGCTGTGCCTGCTGAATTTTTGTCCTGTGGAAATGGGCTTGCCTTCACCAAAGTGTGAATTCTGTTTCTCCAGATTGGTGAGAACCCTGTGTTCTGTTTCAGAAGTTCCCACTGGCAGGGGGCATCCCAGTTGGGTGTCTTGAGCAAATTATTCCTGACAAGAAAGAGCTTGAAATATTTACTCTTTCAAACCCATGGAAACAGATCCCAGGTTATCTCCAGAGTGACCATCACCCCAGTGTGTCTTCTTGGGTGAAATTGAAACGGGAAGAGTGACAACCCTGTGTGAGTGACAGGGGCTCTGGGGCGTCACCCAGGAGTGTCCGCCTCCATGGGGGCTGAGGGGGTGCTCGATTTTTCTGACCGCAAGACCAGTTTTACCTGGTGTTCTCTACATAGAAAATGTCACCCCTTCAACAACCGCCACAAGCAGGTGTGGTTCTCTGGCCAAACCAAGAAATGACAAACAGCCACAAGTATGGACTGTGGACAACCTGAGACCATGTGTGCCCCATGTCTTATGTGACGTGGTGGCAGAGTCTACCTGGGACACGTGTTCTCAGAAGTGCAGCCTCAACCAGTGGCATACGTTGGAAATTGTCGGAGGTCCACACTACCTGCAGAATTACGCGTGTGCACGTCTGCCTACATTCATTCAAACCCCCAGTTCTAGCTGAGTTTAGCCAAAGAGGATGCTTTAGAAAATGCAACTGCTTAACCTCTCTGAAGAAGAAACTAATTTGGGTATGCCATTCTGCTCTTCCACCAACCCTTCTTTTTCTCCTGAAATGGTATGCACTTCTGTGGCCATTTCTAACCAAGGAGGGGGTCCTGAGCTTCCAGTCCAGGCCAACAGCCTCTTGTTCTTCTCGGCTGAACTCACTGATCTTCAGGGTCTTGGAGGTTGCTTCCGCTCTCTCTCTCCGACAAATACATAAATAAAATATATTTTTTAAAGATTTTATTTATTTATTTGACAGACAGAGATCACAAGTAGGCAGAGAAGCAGGCTCCCTGCTGAGCAGAGAGCCCGATGCCCAATGGCTGGCTGGATCCCAGGATCCTGAGATCATGACCTGAGCTGAAGGCAGAGGTTTAACCCACTGGGCCCCAGGTGCCCCAAATAAGTAAAATCTTAAAAAAAATAAAAGATTATTGGGCATAGATGCCCTTCTAAGCAGCTACTATGAGAGTCTCCCCTTGATGAGACCTGCTTTGGGAGGGGAAGGCTGCCATAAAATCTACAGAACTCAGGGTAGAGGCTGGGCTCTGGGGTGCTGGTGCCCTCTGCTGCCTATGACGGGGACAAGGTGGCAGAGCTGGAAGGAGCAAAGAGAAGAGTTCACTTCTAAAGGAGGTGGGAGAGGGGCCCATCTCGCTTGACTGCTCCCTGGGAAGGGGATATGGGGCCCAGAAAGTCTCCTCAGTTGGGACAGGGGAGGACAGGGATTAGGTCTGGACAAAAGACAGGCCCAAGGGGCATTTGGGGAAAGGACAATACATGATCCCATGTACTCTTCCATGGAACCATGTGTACAAGATGCTTGGAGTGAGGGCTGATGATGGGACCAAGATTTTATGTCACGTTTGCAAAGGAACATCTCATATCTGGGTTACACTGATGCTTTAACATGGATCAAGCTTTGACAGGACACTGGGGACAGTGTACCCCAGGGGTTCAGAGCCTGGGCTTTAGAGTCCAGCAGATTTGGGTTTAAGTCCAAGTTCTACCACCTATTGTCCATAGTCAATAAATACAGGTTCAGTGACAGATTCTTTTCCAGGCACAGTGCTAGGGGTCTGGGCATACCACAGTAATTGCAACTGACTGTGGACTCCTTAGCAAGCTGTCATTCCTTTAGAGTTCTGTCTACAACCCGGAGATGACCCGTACAGGCATGGTATCTTCATCGATAAGTTGTCATCAGGGTTCAATGACAGAAGGCGTTTAAAGCATTTGCATTGTATCCAACTGGGAAATCCCTGTTTTAATATGATCTAACTTTCTTAGTCAAAACTCCATTCATACTGAGAAAAAAAAATACTCTCAAGTTCTTTATACCTTTAAGATAGTAATTAGGTCACCAACTGGCCTCCTTTTCTTCAAGACAAATAACCCCAGTTCCTTCTATCCTTCTTCATTGACTCCATTTCCTGACCCTTTAATCACCTTCTAAATAGGATTTATTCCAATTTGTCTGCAACCATTTTCAAATACAGTGTCCCTGAGTGGGCACAATGGACGAATAAAAACATTACCTGTACAGAGGTGAGTGGGAAGGGAGTTTCTCTCCCTCCTTCCAATTTCACTTGAAGTCTTACTCCCCACTGGACCCTCCTCTCCCTATGCTCTAGCTTGAGACCCCAACAGCTTCCACTGGGTTGTGACCTGCAAGTGCAGCCACTCACTCAACAGAACCATCAAATATTAACTGTGTAATGCATCTAAAATAGAATCAAAAGTCTATGGAGAACATTTGCATGCATTTCTGGGAGGGTTATAAATTCTTACCTGGAAGGCAGTTTGGAAATATGATATAATAATTCTTCTCAGATTTTTAAAGAAAAATCAAGTGTGGGCAAACAGATATGCGGAGATATTCCTTGAAGTATATGGTCAATAATAAAACTGGAAATAGTCTGGATAGTCAATAAAAAGAAAATTGGCCGAATAAACAACAGTATTTCCATCTGACATAATTCCATGGAGTCATTATGTAGTTAAAAACTACACTATGGGTAAGTATGTTCACTGCACATCAAGGGACAAAGCAGCACATTTAAAAAATTATGTTACAAAACGGAATGCAGGTAAAGCACTTAGGGCTTTGCGTGGCTCTGTAAGTGTGAGCTATCATCATTTGTAACAATGTGATCTGAGGTTTTAGAGAAGCATTCATAAATAATGGAAGAAAATACATTACAACTTCAAGTGGTTATCAATGGGTAGAAGACTTATAGATTTATGTATCTTCCTTCGTGCCTTTCTGAATTTTCTGAAACGTCTGTAATGAACGAGTACTTTCACTTTCATGTTACAAAGGATTCTGCAAAATGGCCCATCTCTGTCACTTTAGAAAGTCTCCGACAAAGAGCCCTGTGCTGGGAAGTGGGAGGAGCGCCAACCCTACTCTTCATCCTCAAGCTGTGATGGGAGATATTTCTGTTTACATCTCTGGGCTTTGTTTACCCGTTATGGAATAACGTCTGACTTTTTGGGTCAGGGGATCTGTGCTTGTGCTGCCACTGGGGCGAAGAGTTATTCATCATAATAAAAATAGCTCCCTGTCTTCAGCCCATTTGGAGATGCTGGGCATACCCGTGCTCTCACCAGTGGCACCTTACGCACAAGGACATTTATGCTTAGAGTAACAAAATGACTTACACTGAGGCCAGACAGTCAGAAAGTGGGAGCTCCAGGCTTTGGATGGGTCTCTCCAACTGCAGGCACAACCACCTTCCTTAGTGCTAAAACTGCAAAAATCTGCAAAGGCAAAATCAGAATTCATTTTTGGGGACACACGTACGTTTTATTTATTTGCCACTTAATTCTGTGGCTCAATTTGCATAGTCTTTGTCTGTTTCATGTCTTGTACATTCTGCAAGAAGTTAGTGTGACCAAAACCATCTTATTAGGATTCTGTAGAAATGTATTGAAATGAAATTTTGTCACCTTTTCAAGCTTTTGCTTTTCTGAAGCCTGAACTTCCAGAATCTACCTCTGCTTTCTAGAGATAGGCGATCTCCTGTCTCTGAAGGGCCCTTGTAGATAAATTGCAAGCAAACAGCTCATGTATCAATTCAATATGAAGAAATACACAACTTTTCAAGGAGCCAAATTTATGTATCATTCATCCCTCACAGACAAAGTTCTGTTTTTCACTAAGCTCACCACATGAGCCAGAAAACTGCACATTTTCAATTCAGCCTGGTGCAATTGTGATGCTTGACAAAGAATTAACTTGTGCCCTTTAAAACAATTAAAATAAGGCACATTCATTATCATGCAAGTCACATGAAACTGGTTTTAAAACATAAGTGAAACTTTAAGGACATGGAAGAAAGAATTTCATATATTTTCCATATTCAACATTTTAAAGATTAGGTTTCAGAGTGTCCCAATAATTTTTAAGAGGCAGGATGAAAGTTAATTACAGCATCTGCACATCATCAGCCCGTAGTTAGCATGACTGTGAAAAAGGGCCCCTTTGGAGAGCAGGCCTGGTCACACTTCAGGGGTTAGGCTGTTTGCTTTCATTAGAAGGTGGCGGCTCCTACAGTGAAGCTGAAGTCTTCCCCTGGGATTAAAGTGAATTAAATTTCCTAGGGAAAGCTGTGTCGGAAGAATCATACAGAAAGAAGAACACTGTAAGTTACCTTGCATTTTCCTCCTTCTGTTACTCAAACATCAATGGTTGTGGGGGAGGGAAATGCACAACTTCAAAGATGAAAGTATTCTATTAGAATTGAGAAAATGTATTCCTCATTGCCTGTGATCTGGGGACTGAACCTGAAGGTGACTGTATTCGTGATGACAGTCACTCTTTCACTTGCTGAGTGTCCAGTGCCCACCCCCCACCCCCACCTCAGGGCAAGCTGACTGGTCCCAGCTCCCTCACCAGTCCTGAAACACAGGGCTTTCAGACTGACCGCACTATTTCTAATTCTGATCTGAGTCACCTGAAAACTGACCTGTGCGTTCTTTCTGAAGCCACAGTTAGCAACCCTAAAATACCTCCTCATTCTCTCGCATTCCTCCTGCCCTGCCCGTCTTGCTGGGCAGGGCAGAGGGGGAGAAATAATTCATATATAATGAATTATATATGTTTTTATATTCTTGAAACTTTACTAGAATTGATACAATAAATTTTATTCATTCATTTTAGAACTACTTTATGGAGATATCATCGACATACAAAATCTGTACGTATTTAATGCATACAACGTGATGCATTAAGTTTGGAGATAAGGATACACCTGTGAAACCATCACCCAATCTGAGCCATGAATCTATCCATTACCTCCCAGAGTTTTCCTCCCACATTCTTTTCTTCTCCTCTACTCTTTCCTCTCCTTCTCCTTCCTCTTCTCCTTCTCTTCCCTCTTCCTCTTCTTCTTTTCCTCCTCCTCCTCCTCCTCCGTCTTCAACACTCAACATAAGATTTATTCTCAGCAAATTTTCAGGTATATAATACAGTATTGTTAACTACAGTCTCTATGCTCTATGGTCGATCTCTAGGACTTACTCATTTAGTATGACTGGCAGAGAAAGACAACTATCATATGATCTCCCTGATATGAGGAAGTGGTGATGCAACATGGGGGGTTAAGGGGGTAGGAGAAGAATAAATGAAACAAGATGGGATTGGGAGGGAGACAAACCATAAGTGACTCTTAATCTCACAAAACAAACTGAGGGTTGCTGGGGGGAGGGGGTTTGGGAGAAGGGGGAGGGATTATGGACATTGGGGAGGGTGTGTGCTTTGGTGAGTGCTGTGAAGTGTGTAAACCTGGTGATTCACAGACCTGTACCCCTGGGGATAAAAATATATGTTTATAAAAAAAAAAAAAAGTATGACTGGCACTTTATACTCTGACTAATTAAAGGTTACATGAATTACATTTTAAAAGCAGCAGGAAAAAATACTATATGTAAAGCATTGTGAATTGTGGGAAGTAAAGTTCTTGTTCAAAGTGATAATTACTCCTAATGTTTTAGTTCCATCAATTTATAACCTGCACACATTAGATTTTCTTAAAACAGGCCATAGTGCCTAATTTAACGCTAGTAGGACAGTAAAAAGGACGGAGAAGCAGAAATTCAAACGTCTTCTGTGTTTACTTTGAAGAAATGGAGACTCATGAATTAACTTTGTATTTAAAGGGCCTGGGCCCCGCCCACCCAGCAGAGTGACAGAGTGGAAGTAGGGAGGGGAGCCGTCCTCTGTCCAAGCATTTAATCCAGTTCACTGAAGTTGTGTTCAGGGGGTTCAAGCAGAGGCAAGGAACCTTCCTCCAGTGTGTGGCAAAAGACAGTCTTGTAGTTCGGGATGTCACAACCAAGAAACCCTGAGATGCCCTGTCTCCCAGCACTTGCCTTTGGGGTTATGTAGATGGCCCATTGAGACATGGGAAGGAAGAGTGTCTATGGATAAAGAGGGTGGTTGTGGTGTTGGGCAGGTGGAAGCTTGTGGGCACATTACTTAGCCCCCCCATCCTTGAATTCCTCCCCTGTGAAATGGATATAATAAAAGTGCCTATTTATCTCTGAGTCATTTGTAAAGACTGAAAGAGCTAATTTATGGAAAGTGCCGAGTACAGTGCCTGGAGCTTCAGTCACCCAATAGATTTTGTTATTTGCTGTCACCTTTAATAACAGTTCTATCATTATTATTTCCACAAACTTGCCACCCTGCTTATCACATGTGGGACTGACTTACCCCTTCTCAGAAAGGCTGGAAAAGCGGGCAGTGGCTACACATTTTCTGGCAGGACGGAAACAGGTTCCAGACCTTTGCCCATCCCTTTGTAAAACTTGCCAGCCTTCGTGTGAAGAAGACTCACAATGATTAGCATATTTGTCGAATCTTGTGCCAATATTTTGGGTATGCTACTGTCGTACAATCTGTATTAAAATGCAGTGACTTCTAAAATGCAACACTGCTTATTAAGCCAATAAACCAGAGAATGTTGGCCCAGAAGTGTGTGAAGCTCCAGGATGTGTAGAGAACAGGATTGGGGAACCCAGAAGAAGGGCCATAAGACTTGCTTCCACTTTGCATTTGTGAACAACCCTCTCTTGAAGGTTAGAATGTATCCTTTCAAATATTACCTTGAGGATGTGAAGACCAAGTAAGTCAGTCTATGGAAAGCCCTTAAAATGGTGCCTGGAACCAAGTGCCTGGAAAGGGTTAATCTTTGTAGCAATAATTGTTCTTCAAATTATCATGATAATTTCTAAGAGTAGTAACAGCAAATTATTCAATCATGGGAGGGAACACTAGACAAGGTTTTCACATTTCAAGCTTTTCCTTGGCAATAAACATCTGCCCCAGAATGAAGCTCTAGATGAGGAATTATGATGCTGGTTTCTCGTTCTGGGCCTGCTGCTTCCAAGCCCATGACCTTGGGATGTCAGCCTAACTTGAGCTTCCCTGTCAGGGAAGTGAGGTGCTTGCAAAGTCATCTTTAGCTTGAGGACGTGCTCTATGATTCCTAAAACATCTAAAGACTTAAAAAAACAAAAACCAAAAAACAAATTTGTGCTGTGTTTTATGTTTGAAAAGTCTGCATGTAAGTTAGCTGATTTTTTGAAACATAAATGTTTCTGAAGAATTTTTGTATTCATGCAAATGCATGTTTATAAACGCAAACTTTTGGCTGCTCAGCTCTTTTCCTGGACACTTTATGGATGTCAATAAACATAAATTTTTAAAAATCTTGTATTTAACAAGATTTACAAAAGACGCAAATGTGAGCTTTGAGTGATGATGCAGAAGTTCATTTCAGTGCAGTTCTCAGAAATGTTTTAAAGAATTGGTCCCCAAGTTAAACGTCATTAAAAGAAATTCTGTGTAGTCAGCTCCAAATTATTTCCACTTTGCTCTTTTGAATCCATCATGGTCACTCCTCTCAGAGAACTATTTTTCTTCTTTACACTCAACGAGGTCCAGCCTAGTCTTTGGGACTTATTGGCTTCCAAATGCCTCCATGAGGCCTGTCTACACTGCAGACCATGCCCTTTGGGCCTCTGCATGACATTCCTCTGCCACTGAGCCCAGCCTACCTTCAGAGTCATCTGACCTTCCAAGGCACAGGCCACTCTTGGCTCATCTGGGTGTCTCTTGGCAGGCACTGCCTATTTCTAAGTACCCTCAGTTCCTAGCACCATGACCCACAAAAAGACGGTGCGTTCTTAGGTAAGTCACTTAACCTTTCTCCGCATCATTTTCCTAATATAGTAGAGAATATCAGTACATGCATTGCTGAAAAGATCATGAGATAACATGTGTAAAGCTTTTATCTCGGTACTTAGCTAATTAAATAGTAGAAGTTGTATTAGTAGTAGGAAGAATAAAAATACTAATGAAGGGGCGCCTGGGTGGCTCAGAGGGTTAAGCCTCTGCCTTCAGCTCAGGTCATAATCTCAGGGTCCTGGGATCGAGCCCTGCACCCGGCTCTCTGCTCAGCACGGAGCCTGTGTCCCCTGTCTCTCTCTGCCTTTTCTCCACTGCTTGTGATCTCTGTCTGTCAAATAAATAAATAAAATTAAAAAAAAACAAAACGAATGAAAAGGAACACCCAAGAAGGTTTGTGCCAAGCCCCATATTGAACCCTTCCTATGTCGTTTCTTACCCAGCACTGAGAGGCATGTTCTGGTATCACTCTGGTTTTTTTTTTTTTTTTTTAAGATTTTATTTATTTATTTGTCAGAGCAGGAGAGTGAGTGAGAGAGAGAGCATGCGCTGGGGAGCAGCAGGCAGAGGGAAAAGTGGGGTTTGATCCCATGATCTTGGGATCATGACCAGAGCTGAAGGCAGGTGCTTAACCAACTGAGCCCCTGGGCATCCCCATCACGCTTATTTTATAGATTCAGGACACAGAGGTTCAGAGAAGTTAAGCAGCAAGCCCAAAGCCCTGCACTGAAGTGACAGAGAGGGACCTGGATCCAGGTGCCTGTGTCCGGAGCTGTGTACCTTATCACTTTATTCACAAAGGCTATGTAACTCTTGGTTTACATCCTTTCTGCTTACAAGTAACAATTTCAACTATTTTCACTCCAGTGGAAAAGACATCTATTGTCAACATTGCATATTCAAGCCGAGTCACTCTGCCAGGTCTGCAGGTGGGGTAGGTACCCCAAAGTCGGTAAGTTTTCTTTTCCAAACTTCTTCACCCCAGTGGGGTCTCCTGAAAGAAGTCCATGGAAAGCAGCTAGTAGCTGAATGGAAATTCTGGGAAGTGGAAACTATCTTCCCATTACGACCAAGGCTGGACAGGGTGAATTCGGCTTTGAAATACACTACTGTAGAAAGAAACTCCCAGGATGTGTCAACTGTTCCAGGACTCAGACATTGACCTTCTGTAGGGTGAAGGCTTTTGAAAGGGAGCAGCTTGCCTCAGGCTACCCTGTAGTCCCCAGCCGACTCTGCTTTCCCCTGTGTGCATGTCTTGTTTGCATCCTGTTCACTGTGGGTGGGAGCCCAGCCCTTGTCCCTGGGACACACTTGCTGTGGAATAACAACATTCAGAGTGTGCAGGGGCCACTGGGCTCATCTTGCTGCTTTTAGCAGCGGCTCCTGGGTCAGTGCTCAGGGCAGCAAGACCAGCCTTCTCCGTGACTTTAGTCATAACCTCTGGATTCACATGTTTCGGAAATATCCAGATTTTCACTCGAAGACATCCCAAATTCTCAGTGAAAATGCATCCATTTATGAGAACAGTCAGTGTAAGACAGCTTGGCACCCTCTGGAATCATCTCTCAGAGGACAGTGTGAGGAATGCCTGGCGTGGACAGAAAAGGCTAAACGTTATGTTAGTGTGTCAAGATTCAGTCAGCAATACCACGAGCCTCTCAGACTCAAGAGTGCATCAGAACTATCTGGATGGCTTGTTAAAAGATTGTGGGGCCTCACACCCTGAGTTTCTGAGTCAGTGGGCTTGGGGTGAGGCCTGACACTCTGCGTTTTTAACACCTTTCTGGGAGATGCTGCTCCCACCGGTTGGGGCCCAGACTGGCAGGCTCGTTGCTGCACAGCAAACACTCAATTATTGTGTCCTAGAAAGCTCTATGTGTGGTGGGTTCTGCATCCAAGCTTGGCTTTCTAGACCTGAAGAGGTGTGCAGAGAAATGGTAGATGATATGGAAAAAGGGATCCGTGAAATAATCTCAAGGCTCTAAAATAAAATAAATCAGAGAAAAAAAATGATCGAAGTAATCAGGTTAATTATTTGTAAAGAAGAGACCTATATTGGTTCATCAGTGTTTGCACTAGATAAATGTTGATGGGGACTAGGGTGCTCTCTGGATCTCCAGGCGCTGGGGCAACATAACTAGGATTTGCACAGTAAGAAAGACAAAATAGGAATGTTCAGACACTGTCAAGCGCTGAGGGAAAGTGAGACGTTTTAGTTTCCAAAGAGACTTGGACTTAGATGGTCTGGATTCAATATATGAAATTGCACTGCATACGTTTTCTTGCGACAGATAGATTCTACAGCATCCAACGAGAAATTTGCTTATAGCTCCAAAGCATCCTGGAAGGAGTAAGGATATTAAGTTGCATCAGAGCTGGGCCCCTTAGCTTATAGCCCAGTGACCACACATCTGTGAAAGACAGGCCATTGTCCCTCCTCATGCGAATGCGTTATGACTGCTTCACCAAACCAGGCAAGAATCCCCTCGATTCAAATTATGGTGGCTGGTGAGGAACACAAATCCAAGCCTTGCAGAGAGTACCTTTAAGATGTTCTTTGACTTCTGGGGTTCCTTGGTGGCTCAGTCTGCCTTTGGCTCAGGTCATGATCTCAGGGTCCCAAGATCTGGTACTGTATCGGGCTCTCTGCTCGGCGGGGAGCCTGCTTCCCCTTCTCTCTCTGCCTGCCTCTCTGCCTGCTTGTGATCTCGCTCTCTGTGTCAAAAAGATAAATAAAATCTTTTTTAAAAAAGATGTTCTTTGACTTTTTAAAATAGTCTGCTTGTAATTGTCCATTCAAACGGTCAACTGCAGGGAAGTCCGTGACATAGTAAATGTTTTTATTTCTGCTCCACACTTATTTCCAGTTGAAAGTTTGTTTGCAGGTGCTTGATGCTACCATTTGATTTTCAATGATTAAAACATTCCAAGATTTCTTCCATAAATATTTTATACTATAGACATATTTAAGTTATATATTAAAATCCACCTCAGCTATGGACTTTGATGGGGCACCTGGGGACTTGGCTAAGCATCTGCCTTTGGCTCGGGTCATAATCCCTGGGGTCCTGGGATGGAGTCCCACATCAGACTTTCAGCTCCGAGGGGAGTCTGCTTCTCCCTCTCCCTCTGCACCTCTCCTCCTCTCCCTCATGCTCTCTCTCTCCCCCTCTCAAATAAATAAATACAATCTTTAAAAAACACACAAAACTATGGACTTTGACATGCTTCTATTGGATCAAAAAATTCTCACCTTCTTGGGGAGAAAGGAAGCACAGTGGATATAATTACCACTGTTAATGATAAATACTAATAGTATTTTTGATGTTGGAAATTAACAAAAGATTACAGATAAACATCAAAGTGAAAATGAGATATTTTAAAAATTCTCTGATGTACTTGGCTAGGAAAAGGTTGCTTTGGGATGAGTTTAGCTGAACTGTACCACACAGAGAACAAAAGTTTCCTTTTCAGTTATCTCAAGATGAATTTGTGCATGTACACAAACCACATAGGTCATAGAGAAAAATGTCTTTCTTGAAGAGGCGGTGACGAAAACGAATCTTTGTTGCTACTGTTGGGTGTGTGAGTATGCAAATCCTTTTGTATACTCACACATATACACAGAAACACATTGCATGGATTTATAACGCTCTGAAAGAATTGCCTTCAGATAATGGTAATTGGGATTTTAGAAAAAGTGAGAACACTAACTGGAAAAATATATTTATAGATCTTTACTAGATATGAGAGAAATCTGGGGAAAGTTCAAAGTTCATATCTACTGAAAGACTAGTTATCTCTTAACTGCTGGCAAGAATAAACACTTTTAATTTATATATGTAAAAAATACATATATATAATATGTATGCATTTAAAAGTGATTATTCTTGGGGCGCCTGGGTGGCTCAGTGGGTTAAGCCACTGCCTTCGGCTCAGGTCATGATCTCAGGGTCCTGGGATCGAGTCCCACATCGGGCTCTCTGCTCAGCAGGGGGCCTGCTTCCCTTCCTCTCTCTCTGTGATCTCTTCCCTTCCTCTCTCCTACTGTGATCTCTCTCTGTCAAATTAATAAATAAAAAATCTTTAAAAAAAATAAAATAAAAGTGATTATTCTTATCAGAGCTTAATATATTATAGATAATAATTATATTACTATATATGTATACTACATATATAAATATATATATTATTATAAGTATAGTTTTGTTTTAAGAACGGGGAGTGTGGGGGCTCCTGAGTGGCTCAGTGGGTTAAAACCTCTGCCTTCAGCTCAGGTCATGAACTCAGGGTCCTGTGATCGAGCCCTGCATCGTGCTCTCTGCTCAGCAGGGAGCCTGCTTCCCCCTTTCTCTCTCTCTGCCTGCCTCTCTGCCTACTTGCGATCTCTGTCAAATAAATAAATAAAATCTTTAAAAAAAAAAAAAAAAAGAACGGGAAGTGTGTGACAGTTACCCGTGTGACTCAAAGTGTTGCCTTAGACCACCAGCACCAGCAACAGTGTTGCCTGGGAATTTGTTAGAAATTCAGCCATGTCTCAGACCCACTGAAGCAGAATCTGCATTTTAACAAGATCCTTGGGTGATATGTATGCTTTTTTTTTTTTAAGATTTTATTTATTTATTTGAGAGAGAGAGAGTGAAAGAGCAGGGGGAGCAACAGGCAGAGGGAGAAGCAGGCTCCCCGCTGAGCAGGGAGCCCAATGTGGGACTCGTTTCCAGGATCCCGAGATCAGGACCTGAACCTAAGGCAGATGCTTAACTGACTGAGCCACCTAGGTGCCCCAATTTGTATGCTTTTTAAATAATGAATATTTAAGAATCCCTAGTCAAAATTACCAGTATTTTTTTCTGTATTGTTTGCCAGAGGATAGTAAACCTGTCTGCTGATTTAAACCAGGTTTTAATTCCTTGATACATACAAACTACATCTGATTGTTCTAAAAGTTCTAAGCACATTTTAAGGTTCTAATCAGATATCAAAACTACTCAGTAATCATGAAAATTTTTAAGGAAACAAGAGGCAGTATGTCTCTTTATTATACCAGGCATATAATCAAGAAAAACATAAACATTGTTCAATGTAAGACCATAGTAGTATCTTATTTAATATGTATTTTAAATCTGAAATAATAAGGCACCTTAATTGCATATGATATATTTATAAAACTGTGAAAGTCAATCATTATTTTAAAAATGAATTAAACATTTCTCTTTTAAAAAAAGTTGGACAACAGATGTTAGAGAGAATGCGGAAAAAGA
Organism: Mustela erminea; assembly: GCF_009829155.1. Lineage (NCBI taxonomy): Eukaryota > Metazoa > Chordata > Mammalia > Carnivora > Mustelidae > Mustela > Mustela erminea. Next base: position 80,104,942 of record NC_045628.1, read on the forward strand.
GGAACCCTCCTACACTCTTGGTGGGAATGTAAGTTGGTGCAGCCACTCTGGAAAACAGTATAGAGGTTTCTCAAAAATTGAAAACAGAGCTACCCTACGACCCAGCAATCGCACTATGGGGTATTTACCCTAAAGATACAAATGTAGTGATCCGAAGGGGCACGTGCACCTGAATGTTTGTAGCAGCAATGTCCACAATAGCCAAACTATGGAAAGAACCTAGATGTCCATCAACAGATGAATGGATAAAGAAGATATGGTATATATACACAATGGAATACTATGCAGCCATCAAAAGAAATGAAATCTTGCCATTTGCGATGACGTGGATGGAACTAGAACTGAGCGAAATAAGTCAATCAGAACTATATGTTGAATGAAATAAGTCAATCAGAGAAAGAGTATTATATGATCTTTCTGATATGAGGAATTTGAGAGTCAGGGCAGGGGGTTGTAGGGGATAGGGAAGGAAAAAAATGAAACAAGCTGTTATTGGGGGGAGACAAACAGTAAGAACTTTTTTTTTTTTTTTAGAATTTAAGGTTTTTTTTTTTTAATTTTTAATAAACATGTAATGTGTTTTTATCCCCAGGGGGTACAGGTCTGTGACTTGCCAGGTTTACACACTTCACAGCACTCATCATAGCACATACCCTCCCCAATGTCCATATCCCCACCACCCTCTCCTGTCCCCACTCCCCCCAGCAACCCTCAGTCTGTTTTTTGAGATTGAGCCTTTTATGGTTTGTCCAGTAAGAGACTCTTAATCACACGAAACAAATTGAGGGTTGCTGGGGGGAGGGTGGGGAGGTAGGGATAGTGTGGCTGGGTGATGGACATTGGGGAGGGTATGTGATATGGTGAGTGCTGTGAAATTTGTGATCCTGGTAATTCACAGACCTGTACCCCTGGGGTAAATAATACATTATATGTTAATAAAAAAAAATAATTAATAAAAGAACAAGAGCTTTCTAATTTTGAGAGAATGAATAATAAATATAATAAAACATGAGAATTCTCTTTTAAAATAAATAAATAAATAAAAATTTAAAAAGTTTGAAAAATCTCCCAGATACTTTATTGGCAATAAACATGTTCATTTCTCATCTGCTCTTTTAAACTTTTTGTTTAAATCCTGCTTTAAATTCCGGAGGGATCTAAGACAGTTCCTCCTTGTCAAGTCAAGTGAGTGATCCCCCCTTCCTGAACTTAGCTCTTTAATTTAGGTTTCCAGGGAAAGAGGTGCTCTGCCTCCCCACTCCAACTCATTCATCCCTTTTTAACAGCAGGAAACAAGGTTGTTGCTATAAAGTAAAAAATTAAAGGAGAAAGGAGACAAAATCCTGGATAATCACAGCCTGGATAATTAGCCTTGACTAAGGATTCTGCTAAGGTAATTGAACTGTCTTAGTTAACATAATCTCTTTGGTAGCTAAACATGTTTATCATACGGAGTAAGATTATCTGGTAGCTTAGGACTATTGGTGATATGAATGTTTTCCATAATGCATTTAGTTTTTTGCCAAGTTAATGTTATTGAACACATATATGCATTCATATATGTATACATTCATACACACACAGAAAAGTATATGTATATGTTGAGACAGGTACACATTTCCTAATAATTAACTTCACAGAAACAAAGAAGTTTTGTAGGAAACCACAGAAATATGCCCAAATCGTCACAATTAAAGTAAACAGTAAGGACACATCATAGTTGAATTGAAAAAGATCTTAGCTGAAATCAGGTGTTTTAAAAACAGGGTCAAGTGGTGCCTGGATGGCTCAGTTGATTAAGCGACTGCCTTCAGCTCAGGTCATGATCCCAAGGAGCCCTGCGTTGGGCTCCCTGCTTAGCAGGGAGTCTGCTTCTCCCTCTCTCTCTGCTGTTCTGACTGCTTGTGCTCTCTCTTGCTTTCTGTCAAATAAATAAATAAAATCTTAAAAAAAAAAGGGGGGTCAAAAGCAACCCTTTAGTATTTGTAAGACCATTATAAACTATTTTAAGTATATAATATGAAATTCTAAAATAATAAATGAAGGAAAAGTCTGTATAACGAGTGCCCTCATCTTATGGCACTACAATATTGCACTGTGCCCCCTGGGCCTTGGCGCCAAAGCAGGGAAATGCTTGGTGAAGAGCATGTTAAAGACAAACTTCTGTTACCCAGAACCATGTCGACAGTCACACCACGTGTAATTTTAAACAGGAAGCTTTGTCTTCGTTGTAGAACTAAAACTGAGTGACAGTAACATGTTCTAAGTCATTTGCCTCAGCCCCCCTCTCCAGGGGAGGGATTGCAGGCCGCCTGTGCAGGAAGGGGACAGCCTAAGCTTGGGACAACCCAGGTTTGGATCCTGACTCTACCCTGGAGCTCCGTGGCCTTGAACAAATTTCTTAGCCTCTCTTCGCCTTCATTTTCTTACCTGTAAAACTGTGTTCTTGTGACTCCAGCAACAAAGCAGATAAAGGGGTCTGGCACACAACACAGGGTGAAAAGCAGTACATATTATAACGATTATAGTTCTTACTATTATGCAAATATGCTAATGGACTACCATTTCTACAAAGTCAGTATTTATTGCTTTACAAGCTCCGTATGGATATTTCCCAGTCCATGTCCAAACCAACTTACCTTAGTCATTGCTCACAAGGAGATGCTATCAAGTTTCATATCATTAAAAACAAACAGACCCATCGTTTCCAATCTACCAACTCCATCAAATGTTTAAAAGACATTTTTTAAAGGCATCAAGTTGATTAGATTGGTCGTATGGTGGTAGGTATTAAAAACCCTTTCCCACTTCTGCAGTATTTTAGTACCTCTCGTGCTCCCGTAAGTAACCTAGGAGAGGAGACCCAGATTTCAGTATGGTATTTAGTTACACTTGTGCTACGTACGAAGGGGCTTTGGAAAGATGGCATCAGCACGCATGTTGCCAGAAAGCTCCTGAGACCGCCACGGGCATAACATTTGGGACAAACCAATGAGGTTAAATTATGACAAATGATTCACCCACAGACCCTGAAATACTGGTTTTGCCACCATCTGAATGGGCTTAGTTGATGTCCCATCCAGAAATTCTTCCATTGGTTGTACAGACAGAACTGTACGTCCACGGCAAATGGAGGGAAGGTCTCTGCATACAGAACATCTGTCCGTACTAAGAGAAATGATGCTCAGACACAAGGACTTTGCAATATATTTAAAATTCATTCTTCAGTGTCAATTCTTGACTAACTCTTTGCTCTCTGAAAACAGGCAATACAGTTTTTATTGCATGTAAGTTGTTTTTTGGTGAAAAGGAGGAAAAAGGAATTCAAAGTTAGCTTTCCATGAACAGCCACAAGGTCATTCTGCTTGTGAACTTACATAATATAGCTAACATATATCACAGTCAGATACACGGGTTATGCACTCACAAACTTAATCATTAAAATAGGAGACCACCTGTCTCAAATGCACTTTGCACCACAGACAATATGAATCAGAAATATTTGGTCTACAATATTTAATTCTATTTGTCTCAATCAAGAATCACTAGTAATACATTCTTAGATATAGAGAGACAGGAAAGTGATGTTTTTCATATTTTGTGATAGCTTCACATCGATTTATTTTTCAGAATATACTAAAATAAATGTAACCTACTTTTAAGAGCTGTTATTAAATTTTTTCTTTTGCTTCGTGAAAACAATCAGACTGTGACGTGGAGACTAGACTGGTGTGTCTAATCAGTCGAACTTCATATGCAGATCAAACAAATGTCATAATTCACTTTAGAGACCCATTGAAAACCTATATGGAAAATGGACTCTTTTGATTCTGGATTTATGTGGCAACATTTGAAACTAGTGGTCGAGCTAACACAGGCAACCATGCAGAAAGTTACAACATTCATAGAAATACCAAAGTATTTCTTGTGAGCAGTAATTGCTCAAAGCAAAGAAAGAACGAGTAAGAATGGGTTCACGGTTTCTGTGTTGGAACTTATTACTGAGTTCATGTTAATAAAACCAGGTCTCTTCCAAACATAATCATGTAAACTATTGGTGTAGGCTTGAAAGAGATTATTTATATTCAGTAAGGTACATGCAGTGCTGAAAATCTCCCCTGGCGTTAAAAAAAAAAAGTCTGGAAAAAGTCATTTCTCCTCCCTTTTTCTCCATAGCTCAATTTTACGTTAAAGTCCAAGTAAAAACTCTCTAGGACCAGTTTACTTTTTATAACATCATGGCCATATCATATACTTTCTTCCCCCGCCCCATGACCAAATCCTCTGAGTAAAGTATAAAACAAAAAACCTGACTCCAAGTAAAACAGAAAACAAAACCCCTAAACGAAACAAAACAATCTTGAGCAAAGAACTCAGTCATTTTTTTTTCTTTTTTTTAAGGTTGAAAACACTGGCGACATTATTTTCACTTCACTCACTTGACTCCTCTACAATGCTAAGTGCTCCCGTGGCTCGAGAGAGAATCCGAGAGAAAGAATTTAAGGTTAAGGACAGCGTCTCAACCATTTGGCCAGGCAGTGGAAGTGCTTGGTAAATGCAGAACGGAGTGGGCAGGGTGCCCTCCTAAGGAGGAACGCTGCTACACATCACTGGGTGACCGTGCTCTCTGTGAGAGGCTAGAGGGGATGCAGCCGCAGCAAATAAGACAGAGGGCTTTCTGGATCTCTTGGTTTCTGAAAGCGTATATGACAGGGTTGATGATGGAGTTGTAGGTGGCGGGCAGGAGGGTGGCGTAGGTGTAGATGGAGGGGTAGGTGTAATCAGCTATCAAGGAATAGAGGGTGAAAGGCATCCAGCAAGCAGCAAAGGTCCCCAGAATGATGGCCAGGGTGGAGACCCCCTTCCGGGTGGTCACGTAGTGGGACGTGGCCAGGAAGTGATGCTGCAGGGCTATCTGGTGGGCGTGCCTCATCACAATCTTGCAGATTTGGATGTAGAGCTGAAGCATGAGCGCAAACATGAAGAGGAAGGAGACGGAGAGGATGGCCGCGTTGTTCTTGGTGAGAGGTCTGACCACGCTGCAGGTGGACTCGTCTCTGAGGCAGTTCCAGCCCATGACAGGCAGCAGTCCCAGGCAGATGGAGGTCCCCCAGAGCATAATGAGCATGACATAGGTGAATGTGACTGTCCTCTCCGAGTGGTATGTCAGAGCGTAATACAGGGAGAGGTAGCGGTCAACAGTGATAGCCAGCAAGCTGCAGACAGAGGCAGAGAAAGAGGCGACAATGAGTCCGATTGTGACCAGCTTGGTGGCTTCTGACTGAAGCAGGTAGGCAAAAACAAAATTGATGATGAGTCCGATGCCGGCCAGCAAGTCTGCAAGAGCCAGGCTGCCTATCAGCAGGAACATGGGTGCTCGCAGGCTGGGGTTATGGAAGATGATAAGGACCACAATGGCATTTTCACAGGAGATGAGGGTTCCTGAGGTACACAAGACAATGTCCCAGGGGTTGACAACGAGCTCTGGCTCCGGCTCTACAACAGGAACCTGGGAGGAGACGGCCGCCGAGACGTTCTCCGAAGCGCCAGCATCTAAATAATCCCGAGGCAGCCCGCTTAAATTGACCTTCAGGTCTTCATTCATTTTAACCCCCGTCCTCTTCAACGAAAAGACAGGCTTTTTAATGTTTAGACACAGCAGAGTGACAATCCAAGATCATGCAAAAAACACATAAACAGAAAGCCAGCCCCTACTCAGACACTACCATCAAACGCCACGAGCTTCATGAATTATAAAGTGTTATGGAATAAAACAAAAGGCAAAGTCTCCGTGGTTTCAAACCCACGACCACAAATGCCGTTTGGCGCTGGGGACAACACAGGATAGGACTTGAAAACACGAGCGCGAGTGAGACAGGCACACACGGAACCGCGGCGGTCTGTTTGCTAAAGTGCTGGGAACGCACATCTGAAAAGCACATCCTGCATGCTGGAAAAGAACCACTGTTTGACATCTGGGCTGCTGCGCCGCAGCGACAAGTCGCGAGCCGGGGGCCGCCATCCTCGATGGAATATTTAAATCGCCTATTTCCATCGAGCCCCCCCGCCCCGACTCCAAAACAATCCTTCGCGCGCGTGCACACACTCACACACACACACTCCCCCAGCCAGAACAAAGAGGGGTCCCAGACGTCCCCCGTGTGCACAGGGCAGTCTGGCCAGGGTCACAAAAGGCAGGTGTGTGCACTGGGGGTGTGGAGACAGACAGACAGACACACGCGCATGCACTGCCGCCGCTTCCCCGGCGGGGACGGGCAGAGGACGTGAGGGGACAGACACGGCGCCCGGACAGGGGGCGCGCGGGGGCGGGGGGTCATCGAGGGGGTCACCTTGGCTCGCCCAGGCCGAGGGGGGTCCTCCGGTGCTTCCGAAGCGCGTGGGCTACTCGTGTCGCATGTCCGCGCCAGGGCCCGCGGCGGCGAGGGGCGGCGGCCGCGCCCGGGAGTGGGCGGGAGGGCGCGGGGCGCGCGCTCGGCGCCAGGTGAGCTGCGGGCGGCAGGTGAGCGGCGGGATCGGCTCTCGTGCCCGGTTCTCCCCGCCGCGCGCCCGCCAGCCCGCCCACCCGGCCCACACGCTCCCCGCGCGCGCGCCCCCGCCCCCGCGCCAGCCCGCCCGTGCGCGCCCGGCTGCCCGCCCGCGAGAGCCCCGGGAGGCCGGCGCGCGCCCCCACAGGTCGGGGCGCACCGGCCGGCGAGGGCGGACCGCGAGCAGCTAGAGTCCCCCACCCCTTCTGGAGGCGGAGATCTGCACCCTCGCGCTCCCAGCCTGCGACCCTGCGTCCCACCCCAGCTGGCGGTCTGGGGCTTGCACTGGGGCGGGGGCAGAGGCTCACCGCCTGAGAACCCGATGACCTATTTCATTCCTGAGGTCTCCCTGGGGAGTCCCAGTCTCTAGCGACCTGATTCTCCAAGACTTTCCCTACACTGCCACATCCATAGCCAAAAGAACTGCTTAGGGTGGCGTCCGGGATTAGCAGCAGGGATGCAGGGTGAGCAAGTGGGGGCGGGGGGTGTTGATCTTTAACGCAACAAAATGATTGGCCAGCTATTTTAGAATTGCCATTGACCACACCGCATCGTGATCCCCAAGGGGTTCCTTTCCTTAGGTGTGTCTTATAGATCTGGCTCGTTATTACTGTTCCCCTGGAACATTTGCTTAACTGCATTTAAGGTGCTGTTATGTGAATCATCATTATCATCAAACTGGACTTATTAAGTGCTCCTTGAGCTGTGTATTGAAATGGAAATCATTTACTGAGTTTCTGCAGAAGCATCCTGCAGATGCTGGCCAAAACCCATTCATTTAAGTACTGAAGGAGCAATGTTAATTTATTTTTTCATTTTAACGCTTCAGTAGGTTCTAAGATTAAGAAACTGATAAGCCGTCTGCTGTTATGAGCTCATGTCTCCTCTGGATACAAAACCTAGGGCACCTAGGAGATCTTAAGTTTAAGAATGATCTCCAGCTTAAGGATGGGAGAAAACAAGGCATGATGTTGGGGTTTTTCTTTTCAGTAGTGAAGGTTTTCCTGACTGCCTTTCTCCACGATCACAGAATGGGTCCTGTATGAGTAGAGATGGGCCACAGAACACAGAACCCTTCCTACTGCGGTATCAACCTCTGGCCATCCTACCTCCCCCTGATGCTCATGGTCATTTCTCACCCCAGCCCTGAAGATTCATCAACCCTTGACTTCTCTTGTCCCATTTCCTTCCATCCAGGAGCTCCTGCCACCCCCTGCAGGCCAGTTCTCAACTACAGATCAGTAGTTCCGGGGTGGGGCCCAGCCTGCCTTTCCAAACCTCTGTCCCAGAGATCCCGCTCCTTGTCCATGGTCTACACTTTGAAAAGCGAGGTTCTTGTACCTGGTGGGGAGGCATCAGACACCTGTACCTGCCAAGAACCATGCTAATTGCTGGAGCACATATTCAGTATGATGTGATCTTTTACTCACAGGCCTGGATGTGTGGTGGGGACAGATGCATAGACCCATGCAAACCCTCCTGATCTGCCCACCAGATTCCAAGCTGCAGAGGTCCTCTGGCTTCCCACTTCCTGACCAGCAACATTTGGACAGTGGTCTGCAAGGCTGCATTCTCAGTTCCTCCACCCTCCATCATAGGACACTGGAGCAGATGCCTTCAGTAGGTGAGGTTTCCTGTCTTTTCATCATTTACCTTTTTGTTGCCTTTTTTTTTTAAATGTAGCTTTGGCCAGAAACCTTAATCACAACCTGGCATTTTCACAACCCATACTAACAATTACTGTTTTCTGTGAGAAAGGCTCTGTGCCCATCATAAATGCACACAAGATCTTTGCTAAATTGGACGCTGTACCCACATTTCCTGGCTCTTCCTTGCGAATGAATTTACAGATTGTGGGGCTATCCCAGATTACCAGCTGGAGCAAGTCATAAATGGAGCCAGGGCTGTATGGAGGACGTGGTGTCTTTGTCCAAATGTTGCTGGTCAGTTTCTCCACTGCCTGTGTTAATGACGGCGCGTCAGTTTCTATGTATTTGATTAACTGTTGTGCTAATTGCAACCAAGATGACCTGTACCTCATTCCAAGACTTATATCACACCTGAGAATAAAACAGACTTCAAATTAAAGTTTAATTTTTATTTCTTTCTCTAACTTACAGCAAGATTTTTTTACAGTACAGTCTACATGTAGGAACTGCATGTTTCACAAATGTACAGGTTGAGGCAGGGATGCCAAATGAATTTATTGATGCCATCTCTAACCATCCTGAGAAATAGAATATCACTACTGCCCCAAAGCAGTCCTTCTGCCTCCACTTCTGTTATTATCCCCACTAGGAAAAGGAAACCACTGTGCTCAAGTTTAATGCCGTAGATTGGATTTACCTGTTTTTGAACACTCCATAAAGGGAATCACACAGTATGTATGCTGCTGTGTCTGACTTCTTTCACTCAACATTATTTCTGTGAGATTTATTGATCTGTTATGCGGATTAGGAGTTGATTTGTTTTCCTTGCTCTGTAGTATTTATCACATACTGTGCCATAATTTCTTAATCCATTCTCCTACTGGTCACTTTGTGTTGCTGTCTGGTTTTGGCTATCGTGAAGAAAACCATGTTGAACATCTTGGTACATGTCATTTATTTTTTTTTTTAAGATTTTATTTATTTATTTGACAGAGATCACAAGTAGGCAGAGAGGCAGGCAGAGAGCAAGGGGGAAGCAGGCTCCCTGCTGAGCAGAGAGCCCAATGCAGGGCTCGATCCCAGGACTTTGAGATCATTACCTGAGTTGAAGGCAGAGGCTTAACCCACTGAGCCATCCAGGCACCCCTGTACATGTCATTTAATGCAGATATGTGTGCATTTCTATTAGGTATGTTCCTAAGGCTGGATCAAAGTATATTTTAATATTTAAACAAACTCTGACTGCTACTTAAGGGCAATGAGGGTTCTATAAAAAATCATAACATACCCCTCCTTTCCCTTTTATAAGACCCTCCAAACTTCCCATTTTAATAGAGGAGGAACATATTTTATGGGAATAACAAGGAGGTAACAAAAGGAAGGACATACCCCATAAAGACAATATTCAGTCTGAGATTCTGTGTGAGAAAGAAGAGTTCTGTTGTCAGTGGTAACATCGCCTCATTTCTGCACATATTTTTATGTTTTTAGAATTGTATTAATTAAAAAAAAGAAGTCTTTTTCTGATTATAAAATAATACATATTCATTGCAGAAAGTTTGCTGCCTGCAATTAAAACTAAAAAGTAAAATTATCTGTACTCTCAAATCCAGAGAGAGACACTATGAACTTTTTTTTTTGATAATATACATTTTTAATGCATTTGTTGGAGTTTTTTTTTTTTTTTTTCCCAGAGTAACTCGAGGAATTACTTTCAGAAGTACTTTATACTCATTATTGTATGGAGAAATCGTTTTAAATGTTCTTTGGGTTTTGAGTCACTGGTCGGTCGTCTCTGTGTCTTATGATGTAAGTGGCCAGGCAGGGTCACTTCCTATTCACCCTCAGATGTCCATCGACCCTCCGTCTCCTGCACTAGCCTTTCCTGCAGGACCTCCTGCTGCCTCTCTGTCCCTATGGGAGCTGAACAGCGGTCCCCAAAGATAGCCATGTTCTGCCCCCTGGAATCTGTGAGCATTACCTTATATGGCAAAAGGGATTTTGTAACGTGGAAGTGATTAAGCATCTCCAGATGGGCAGATTACTCTGGATTATCCAGGTGAACCCTAAATATAATCACAAACTTCTCCCCCGCTTTTTTTAAAGTAGGCTCCACACCCAGCGTGGAGCCCAACACAGGGCTTGAACTCATGACCCTGAGACCAAGATCTAAGTAGACATTATTGATAGTCAAACACTTAAGCAACTGAGCCACCCAGGGGTCCCACAAATGTCCATTTGAAAGATATTTTTTGAAGACAGAGGAAAGGACCCAGGAGCCAAAGGGTGTAGACAGCCTCTGGGAGCTGGAAGGAGCAATGGAATGAATCCTCTCTGGAGGTCTAGAAAGAACACAGTTGTAAGGACCCACTTTTGACTTCTTACCTCCAAAATAAATTTAGCGGGTTTTTTTTGTTTGTTTTTTGTTTTTTGTTTTTTAAAGATTTTACTTATTTATTTGACAGACAGAGATCACAAGTAGGCAGAGAGGCAGGCAGAGAGAGAGAGGAGGAAGCAGGCTCCCCGCTGAGCAGAGAGCCCCATGTGGGGCTCGATCCCAGGACCCTGGGACCATGACCCGAGCCGAAGGCAGAGGCTTTAACCCACTGAGCCACCCAGGCACCCCTGTTTTTGTTTTTTTTGATACACACCGTGACTAACTTAAGTCTGTCGTCTCCATTAGTATTCACTTATAGTGTTGTACATTCTGCGAGTTTTAGCAAATTCGTAATGGCATGTCTCCATCATCATAGCATCATACAGAGCAGTCCTGAAAATGTCCTTTGCTGTACCTGTCCCTCCCTCTCACTTCCCTGAATCCCTGTCCATCACTGATCTTTTTACACTATCTGTGGTTTGCCTTTTCCAGAATGTCATGTAGCTGGAACCCTACCATACTATCTTCTGAACTAGCTTCTTTCACTTAGTAACATGGGCGCAAATGTTGGTCATGGGGTGGGGAGGAGGTGAGTCTGCACCTCTTGGTAGAATCCTGAGACATTCTCTCAGTTGCGACATCAGAAGCGTGGAGGGTCAGGAGCTGGGCACGGTGTCTGTGCCAGGCCCCCACCCCCCCCAGGGGCAAGGCCAGCATTTCCTCCTAAGATAGATGGTCATGGGATGAGAGGGAGGCTGAACCTGAGACATGTTTTTGGGGACTCATTAAATCACTAGAGGACGCCTTAAGGTCTAAATTTTAACACTCAATTTTAATCAATTAAATCAATTAAATTTTAGATTAAAATTTAATCTAAATTTTAACACTCAAGCCAGTAGAGGGCTACTATTTAGGTATAAAGAGGAGGTGTTCATGGGGCAACCCATTCAGGCTATAGACTGAAGAGAGATTTCTCTCCTCCAGCCTTGTAATAAGGACCGCCAACCCTGAGTTGGACCTTGTAGCCAGGAACAAACAGTGCCATGTCACTGACTCAACGGTGTCATGCACCACTAGAGGTCCTGGAAAGTTCTTTTCTTGGGCCTTGACACTCTGGCTCTGTTTGCACAGGAACTCAAGGAGAGAAATGGAGTGATCAGGCTTGGTATTGATTTTTTTGAATCATTAAAGAGCGAGCACTGTTCACACAACGTAAATGCTTTGTATTTGAGCTCAAGAGTTAAACGTCTTGGCAGACAAGCTTGACAACACGCACTTTCTTTGCAAAGAAGCGTTCCTAGGGGACCTACCCCTCGATGCCTCATGAATCATGTGTTCTCAGCCTCTCTCTTTTCTTGCGACCTACATTTCATTGTATCTGATGGACTTCCCTAGGAGGTTTGGAGGAAATGTATGCTGTGAGCAAAGATGCAGCCTTTTCTTCTAATGTGGTTTTAAAATGCTGGCACGCTCCTACAGAATGCTCCTTCTTTCTTTAAAAGAGGTAATGGAAAGATCCTCGGAGGGTAGCTAGAAGTAGAAAAACAGTGTATTTCGCTGATATGCTACTTGGTTTCCAATTTTTCTTTTACTATGTTAGGAGGCCCAGGGAGCCAATTATAATCAATACATCTTAGCCAAAACATGATTGTTTGGCATGTCCCTAATCCTGTGGTTCTTGAAATGCTGGCTTAAAAATGCTGGTGAAAGAAACAGGAGAAGGGACAGGAAGAGAGGAAGAAATAACCAGGTCCCAGGGTGCTGACTCAACACCCCGCTCTCAGCTTATGTAGAATGTACTGTATCTTCCCCTCTATGTGATTCCCTCAACAGCACAAACAAGTTGCGGCTGCTAAATTTACAGGCTGACTTCTGTAAGGTGTGTACACAGGTGTGACCCTGCATGACTAGGGCAGCTTCGGCAGCGGTCTCGGTAACAGTGAAGGAGAATGATTCGTTCTGAGTTGGTGTCTCTGCATGAGGCCTGCCTAGCTCAGGGTAATGTGTGGTGGGTAATTAACGCATGTTTTGCCTGGCAACAAAATTGACTTGTCCTAACTCTTGATCGTTCTGCATTGGAGGCTCACATTTCTGACTGCTTTGCAGTCGACTGAGTTTATGTCAATTATGGAAGAAGATCGGCAGCACTTTGGATTCCTTGGGTTGGTCAATTTCACCACCAGCAGCATCCGTGACAAAATGGGGTTTCCAAACTTTTGTTTTGCTGGAATAAGTTCATTTCAGCAAGGAAACTTTATTATTATCTTATATTAAATGGACATTTTGAGCACACACACACACAAATACATACACATAAAGATGAATCTCGAACAACAAGAGAGTGCTTTAAGTGAAATACATCTGGTTTAATGAAAGCTCCCTGCATGGTTCAATTTTTGCAGAACACCCATTTTTCAGATGGGTGGAAATATCACAGCCCAGACTGGTCAGAAGATGGCTCTTGAAAACCACTGATAGACATGATGGTTTTGTATCTACTCAAAGAAATCCTGGAAGAGTTTTAATACTTTCTGTCCACAGGGAAAATGTACAGGTAAGGTTTCCAGATAAACACAGTTTTCTCTTAGGCACTCAGGAACATTCTTCACCTCTCCAAACTCATAGCCTGTGTTTAGGGAACACCCAACCTGTGTCACAAACTCTTCACTTTATGGAAATGAGAAGGACTCAGTCCCTGCCACCGTGTTCTGGGTTGTCATCAGTGAAATGGTCAGCTAGCTGCCTCCCACGAAGGCTTCCATGGTGACATTAATTTTTCTGTGAATGTACCGTGGTTTGGGGAGATCTACCTTAACTAGACTGATGCAATTGCATTAAATGTCAGCTATCGTATAATAAATATTTACTGTCTCGGGAGCCAAGTGTGCACAGACCTGCTTGACCTTGAGCAAATAAGCCACTCATCTATTTGTAAAATGAGAAGGTTTATAGCATCTACCTCCTAGGGCTGTGTGATGCGAGATAAAGCACATAGTACACTTATCCCAGCCTGGCACAAAGCTGAGGGTCTGCACACCAGAGTTATGATCACTGCTGTGGCCATTGGCAGTGTATGTCACCTCCCTGTCCCCTGTGTGAGCGAGGATTTGGGTGATTCCTCTCTTTTAGCTGCCCTGCCAGATACCGGGGCAGCCTCCTTGGAGTCATCGCCCACAACCCCTCCTCAACCTGTCAGGAAATCCTGTTGATCCTCCCTTCAGAATACTCCCAGAATCCCTAAGTGTCAAAACTCCGAGGCAAGTGAGATGTCCTTCAGTAGGTGACAAGATAACTAAACTGCGTACATCCAGACAGTGGAATATTATTTAGCTCTTAAAAAAAAAAAAAAGAAAGAAATCTCCCAGGCCACAAAAAGACAAGGGGGAAATTTACACTGCTTGTCACTCAGTGAAAGAAATCAGTGTGAAAAAGCTACATGCAGCCATATGACATTCAGGAAAAGGCAAATTATGGGGGACGATAGGTAGATCAGTGGTTGCTGAGGTTTTGGGGGAGGGAGGGATGAATCGTGGAAGCCCTGAAGATTTTTAGGGCAGTGGAACTACTCTGCGTGACCCTGCAATGCGGGATACATGCTATTGTCCAAACCCACAGAATGTACAACACCAAGAGTGAATGCTAATGTCTATTACGGACTTTAAGTGTTAATGACGTGTCAGTGCAGGTTCATGGATGGTAACGAATGGACCGCTATGGTGAGGGATGTTGGTAATAGGGACGCCGTGTGCATGTGGTGGGGAGGGGTATATGGGAACTTTTGGATCAATTTTGCAGTGGACCTAAAACACCTTTAAAAAATTGTCTATTTTTTTTAAAAGACTGAGAGGGTGCCTGGGTGGCTCAGTGGGTTAAGCCTCTGCCTTAGGCTCAGGTCATGATCTCAGGGTCCTGTGATCCAGTCTGGCATCGGACTCTCTGCTCAGCAGGGAGCCTGCTTCCTCCTCTCTCTCTCTCTTTACCTGCCTCTCTGCCTACTTGTAATCTCTCTCTCTGTCAAATAAATAAATTAATAAAATCTTTAAAAAAATAAATAGAGAAATGTTTCAGGAGATGAATTCATCCAAATGACTGTCATCCCTTTCCTGGATTTTGCCAAGGGCTTTGCAGCTGGTTTCCCACCTGTGTTCTCACTCTTGCAGCCTGTTCTTCATGCACCTCTGTAAAGTCATGTTCCTCCTCACCAAAGCCCTCAATGGGGCCCCCGATCACCCAGAGTGAAGCCAGGTCCTCATGCTGTCCTTAACCATCCAGCCCTCATGTCACTGTCCTTCCTGCCAGCACCAAGCTCTTCCCCAGTGCCCCACCACTCACCCCTGCCTCCTTCAGGTCTTCCCTCAAATGCCACATTTCAGTGAGGCTCAGCCCTCTGTCCACATTGTGGGCCCCCAACACACCACAGTGGTCCTCCTCCTAGTTTATTTCTTTCCTTCGCGCTGATGACCGCTGATATGCTAGGCATTGTCTTTCTTTCCCTCTTGTTTATCTCTTCCCTCCCCACAATACTACCTCCTCCATTTGGTTCCTTGTTGTTTCTCTGGTGCCTAGTGGGTGGCCTGGTGTGTGGAAGGGCCTTACGTCCAACAAATGGATCACGGAATTGGGAGGAGAAGTTAGGAGACTTGGATGTTGCAAGGTTGGACTGAGATCTTGTATCCCACTGCAGGGCAGGTCTTCCCAATGTATTGGGGACATAACTGTCTGATGACCAAGCAAGCCTCTCCGTGGCCTATTGGATGGGCCTCAGCTGACTGAGAAATGCCCCTTCACAGTGATGTGTTCTTTCAGCCATGCCCATCTATGGGATCAGGTTTGAGGCAAGTCTGGCTGTTTTCAGAGGCCTTTGGTCTTTTTCAAGTGACTTTCCTTGATGCCAGTGGGGGAAGGATGGTGCTATGGGTTGGATTGTGTCCCTCTAAAATTCATATGTTGTAGTTCTAACATCCAGTACTTCAGAACATGACTGTATTTGGAGACAGGGTCTTTAAAGAGTTGATTAAGTTCAAGTGAGGTCATGAAGGTGGGTCTCACAATCTGACTGGGCTACTTACAAGAGAAGGAGACTAGAGCACAGATGCACACAGAAAGAGAGAAGACAGCGAGAAGATGGCTACCTACTAGCCAAGGAGAGAGGTCACAGAAGAAACCAGCCCCACTGACACCTTGATCTCGGACATCTAGCCTCCAGAACCATGAGAAAATAAACTACTGTTGTTTCAGCCACCCAGCCTGGGGTACTTTGTCATGACAGCTCAGGCAGACTAATACAGATGAGTCTAAGCAGAGGACAGATTCTGACAGGAAAACAAGTTTTTCCAAAGAGTTTGAAATTGGTCTAGAGCAGAGCTTTCTGATTGGTGTCAAGGAGCCTAACTATTACACATGGTACTAGTACATGCTTGGAAAATAAACCAGGTGCTGTTGGTGTCTAGACATGCCTCCTTGCCCCTCAGGCCCACTAGCCAACTCCCAGCAAGCAGTACCTACATCTCTAACCTGAGAACTTTCTTTGGTCTAACGCCTACTTTGCCACCTGCACTGCAGATTGGAAGTGCCAGGAAGTGTATGGCCTTGGAGCGGCCATCTACAGATGACTGACAAGGATTGGGATATACATACCCCAGCTCCCTCCTCCTTGGGTCTCAGGTAACTCAGTCGCCATAATCTCCTCAGACTGAAGAAGCCACCACAGCTGGGATGATGGGTAAATGGCTGTGGTTGTGTTGTTCACTCCATTTCAGGTTTGTCAGGGACTCCTCCAGCACAGAGAGCTTGCTCTGGGTCGCCTTCTTGTTGGGAGATTTCAAAGTCAAGCTCTGTGACTTGTTTCCCTGTGGTTTAACCATGTCCCTGGTGCATGTTTTCCTCTGACTCTTGGAAGGTCTAAGCTCCAGACACTCACAGTGGGAATGCCTTAGTCAGCTGGGAAATTGTGGAAATTTCACCAGAGCGAAATGCCACAGCCTGGGTGACTGAAACACAAGTTTATTTTCTCACAGTTCTAGAAGCTGGAAATCCAAGTTTAATGTTCCTGCTGAGTTCGGGTTCTGATGAGAATCCTCTTTCTGGCTTGCAGATGGCTGTTTTCTCACTAAGTCCTCACAAGGCCTTTCTTTGGGACACATATGGAAGTGAAAAGAGTGAGAAAGCTCTCTGTGTCTCTTCTTACAAGGACACAAATCCTATTGGACCAGGGCCTCACCCTTATGACCTCATTTAGCCTTAATTACACTATGAAGGCTCTATCTCCAGATTCATCCACACTGAGGGCTGGGGCTTCAAATCATGAATTTTGAGGGGGGTACAAACGTTCAGTCCATGACAGGTAATGAGCTTTTAAAAACCTGCTTATTGCAGTTTTCTCTTTCTTGTCTAACTTCACCCCTATGTGTTTCCTAGGAATAGATCCAAAATAAATTACTTATACTAAATATTTGTCTCAGGGTCTGCTTCTGAAGAATCCTAAACTAAGAAAAGCTGAATCCTGCATGCCCTCCTAGGAATATCATAGCACTTGGTAGCATATCAAAGGCTGTAAGAAATCCTCCATAAAGAAACATTTCTTTGAATCTAACCCAGAGTTTTATAAGCTTTCTTCTCACGGAAACCTTTCTTTATCTCCCTTGGAATGTTCTTGAACATTCCCAGAATTTACCTGGAAATGCTGTTATGGGGTTGGTGAAAGTCAGAAATGCATGTAGTTTGTTTATTTTATGACTGTTGCTGGATGAGCAGGGTGCGGTTGGGATAGACCCACAGGACACCAAAGTCCTTTTAGGTTGAGGAATGTATCTGAGGGAAGAGGTCAGGGTCTGCACTGGGCAGCACTAGCCATCAGCATTGATAATTCATTCAGAGGAGCCTGGGTAGCTCAGTTGCTTGGGTGTCCAACTCTTGATTTCAGCTCAGGTCATGATCTCAAGGTTGGGAGATCAAGCCCCAAGTCAGGCTCCACGCTCAACCCAGAGTCAGCTTCAGATTCTCTCTCCCTCTGCCCATCCCCCTCCTCACTCTAAAATAAATAAATAAATAAATACTTAAGAAAATAATTCCTTCAAAGGCATTGAGCTAGAAGCTCCTCAAGAGGGCTAAAAGACCCTCAAGGCCATGACTTCCATCACAGGGCTCACAGTAGTGAGGGAGAAAGAAGAGCAGGCAGCAATTTCAGCAGTCACCTGCTGTTATCAGCATCATAACTGCTCCCCCTGACTCTTGGGAACGTTAAGCATGGAAAAGAGAAGGGGTCACATATCTGCCTTGAGCTGAGCCCCCAGATGCTTCTGAGGTGCTTCAGCTCTGGTCTTTGGTCATGGGACAATGCTTTATTCATCCATTGTCAGATTTATTAGAATTTCAGTCAACTACCTCTGCGGCCACTAAAAATGTCTCCTTCATTTCCCCTGAGATGAATCAGATTAAATGATGTTGAAATAATATCTTCAGCCCAACAATGAATTGTACATATTCATATTCCAACTCTTTAAAAGTGTTATTTATGGGCTAATATTCTTCCCATTAAAATTAAATGGCATGAAATTTGAATTAGCTCAATTGAATTCATTTCCTTCTCTAACTTATTTATCCATGACTCAGAGAAGCGCAGGCAAAGGCCATCTTGGTTTTGTTCAGCAAGACACAGTTAGCTCCATGCTCCCTAATTTGGACTTTGAAAGTACCCCTGGGCCTGGAGGGAGTGAAAAAACCCCATCTACCACCCTGAGTCTACTTAGCTTGGAAACAGGGATAAAAATGGTATCAGTTTCATAGGGTTTGTATTTTAAAATTGAATTAATTAATGCACATGAAACTCTTAGAGCAGAGCCTGGCACGGGATAGGTTCTCATGAAGTTTGAGTACTTACTAGTCCTCTTACTACTTACTAGTTACTTCATAGTAAGATACTGTTTTTTCATTTCTGAGAATTTCCTTCCATTCAGGCACAAGGATAAGTACCCAAGGATTGGACTGGGAGCCAAGGGACCCTAACCTAACCCGGGGATAAGCTAGCCCTCATCCTTTTGTGTGAGTCTTAAACTTTCCAGTTCATAAGAGCAGCAATGCCTTTCCAGGTTTGGGGAGGTGCTAGGCACAGCTGACATTCTGGGGTGTGATCTGGGCTAGGGAGCTTGATTTTCTACCCCAGCACACTGATGCTTGTTTAGGACCCCAAGATACAAAAAAAAAAAAAAAAAAAAAATGAGCTGACAGATTTTCACATAATACACTTGTTTGAAGGTCTCAAAGGCAAGGTCTCTGCTGTCTTTCTGTGGTTCAGCCCAGCCCTTGAGTCACCCATATTTCTGGTAACCCTGGACTGATAGGAGGGTTCATTGTCCAGGATGGGTGTAAAGAAGTCAGGAGGTCTCACCTCCTGCTCCTGAAAGAGCAGAACGTTTTCACCTTTCTCTGCTGACACCCATGAGGTTCCAGACCCTTTGAAAATGCCAGGTCATTTCAGACCTAAGGGTTGTAGGCACAGCAATTTACTCCTAGAATATTGCAACTGGAAGGAATCATGGAGACCACCACTTCAACTGCCTTAAGTCACAGAAGAGGAAAGGATTCATTCCTCATTCCCCTCTGCATTCTCTTCACTGCACACGCCTTTGGCTTGATTATGTACTACTGAGTGCTGATCCCTCATTACTCCTGATGTAAATTCTATGGTACCTAAAGGAAGGGGAAGTTTTAAATTAACCTCAACCAACCAGAATGGCTGCCACTCTAGAATTCTCAATGAGAAAGTGGGGTTTTTCACTGAGCTTTTTGAAGAATGAGTCAAATGACAAAGATAACATGACCTTTAGTTTTCAAAATAAATAAATCCCTGTGCATTTTAAAGGTTTATCCATACTCAGCCAGTTCTTTGTTGAGAATCACTAATCTGGGGCAAGGGTGGGGGTTTTCAAATCGCCCTTGCAATCCATTAGTGGATCATGAAATCAGTGAACAGAATTTCTTAGAAAATAATACCTGGATTAAGCTAATATGTACGAGAGCTCAAGAATACTTCCCCAAGGGGTGTCTGGCTGGCTCAGCCAGTAGAGCATGTGACTCATGATCTCAAGGTCATGCGTTCAAGCCCCACATTGAGTGCAGAGATTACTTAAATTAAATCCATTATCATCATTTCTCAGACAAAGACACACAGGTCCACATGGAATAATCGTCCTGCTCCCACTCACCAGCTGAGTCTTAGGAAAAAGCAGAATTTGTCCTGAGCTCACTGACCCAGGGTGTTCTCTGCTATGTGCCTGGCTTTCTCCAAGTTACCATTAAAGCAGAGCTGTCTCCTCGGGTCCCCACGAGATTCTATCCTTACTAAAAAATTGGATTTTGTTTAGCAAATAGTATTTATTTTTGCAGGAAAGTGGGCTAACCCATTTTATATTATTTTTTAAAAGGTTATATTTATTTATTTGAGAGAGGGATAGATAGTGAGAGAGAAAGAGAGCGCCTGAGCAGGGGAAGGTGCAGAGGGAGAAGACTTCCCAATGAGCAGAGAGCCCAACACATGCTCAATCCCAGGACCCTGGGATCGTCATCTGAGCCAAAGGCAGGTGCTTAACCGACTGAGCCACCCAGGTGCCCCCATGGACTAACCCGTTTTAAAAAGATTTATTGTGAGGTTTGAAATAAAAGAGGTTTTCTGGTGGATATTTTTGTCAATTAGGAATGATTGTATCTATTAGAACACTCCCATCTCATTTTCTGAGAATTCTAGTTGACTATTCATTTTCATGGCTTCCTGTCCCCCTACCCCAACCCGTCCCACCCCCATTCTTTAGCCTTATGTTGAGTACACATGTGAACTTGAATCTGTTTCAGAATTGCCTGAGTGGAGGGAGTATTACTATTACCCTGCTGCTCTGGGAGAGGTCCCAATGAAGCCTAGGAGTTAGAGGGACTCATGTTTTAATCTAGTTTTGGGGAAGCATTCTTACATAGATATACCACATTTTGTTTATCGCTTCTATTTTTTTTTTTAATTTAGGTTATCTCTACACCCAATGTGGGGCTCAAACTCACATTATTGACCAGTTAGATGGGTTAGCCTCCCCAACTTAGCTCAGCAAATTATGATGTATTTTGACCTTTGGAGTAAAACATACCTGAGTTCACATCTCAGCTCTACCACAAACTGACAACCTTGGAAACTTTTGTAATCTCATCAAGTCTCAATATTTCCATCATTCATCCGACAAATATTTCTTGAGAGCCTAACAGGTGCCAGGAATTGTGCTAGGGGAAAGAGCAGAGCAAAACAGTACCTGCTTTCATGGAGTTAAAAATATATGGGAGGGTGCCTGGGTGGCTCAGTGGGTTAAAGCCTCTGCTTTCGGCTCAGGTCATGATCCCAGGGTCCTGGGATCAAGCCCCGCATTGGGCTCTCTGCTCCGCAGGGAGCCTGCTTCCTCCCCTCTCTCTCTCTGCCTGCCTCTGCCTACTTGTGATTTCTCTCTCTCTCTGTCAAGTTAAAAAAAAATATATATATATATATGTATATATGGGAAAAGAGATACATTGTACAAATAGTTATTTAATTATAATTGGAGTGAATCATCAAAGAAATATTATAGGGTTAATAAAATGGAAATATTCAATATCATAGGCTTATTCAATAAAGTAATACTATAGAGTTAATCAATAAAAAACATTTTTTTAAAAGATTTTATTTATTTATTTATTTGACAGGCAGAGATCACAAGCAGGCAGAGAGGCAGGCAGAGAGAGAGAGGGAAGCAGGCTCCCTGCTGAGCAGAGAACCTGATGCGGGGCTCGATCCCAGGACCCCGAGATCATGACCTGAGCTGAGGGCAGCAGCTCAACCCACTGAGCCACCCAGGTGCCCATCAATAAAAAATATTTTAAGATTCTTTGAAACCAGGAAAACCTAATCGATTAACATAGGGAGGACAAGAGAAACCACTTTGAGGAAGTGATTTTTTGAGGCCATCCCTGAAGAAGGTGATCCAGAGGGGTGGAGGTGGCAGTGGGGGGAAAAGGTTCTATGTGGAGGATAGCACATACAAAGGGCCAGAGTCCACTCAGGTCACAGAGCATAAGGTGCATGCCAAGAAGGGGAGAAAGTCAAGGCAGCCTATTGACTGGAGCTGGAGGAAGCATATGGTGAGAGGTGGAATCTGAGGGCTTTCAGGAACATGGAAACAATACCTACCTGGTAGGGCTGCTGTGAAAATTAATGAGCTAAGGTGTCCAATATACCTAAACTGCTTAGAACACAAAAAATGAATAACATTACTAAGGGAACCTTTACTAATTTACAAAGTATAGTTGGAAGCCCTTATTTTGGAACACACCAAAATTTCTGTCACCAGGTTTTCTCCCCCAGAGAATCAGAAAATAGCATGAGCATCACCTGCTTGGGCCCCAAACCCAGGAAGCACCCCTGCTTCCTCTTTTCCTTACAGCTCACATTGAATCCACAGCTCTACCTCCAACAGACACCTGCAACCACTCCACCTTGCCCACCTCCACTACTGGTGTCCTAATGTCCATTCCAGACTTGGGGTGAGTTTCCTGGGAAACTATCTAAGATGGGGGTTTGCATGTTGGACAGTTATTGGAATCAACACATGCAAGGTTGGGGCAAGGAAAGGAGGCCTGGACAGAGGGAGCCCTGAGGTTCAGTTCTACCAGAAACCTCCGTCAATCCCAAGGGGAAGTTCTGGATGGCTCCGGATTGCCCCAGATCGAGGGGAGAAGACCTGGTCTTTGCACACTACTCTTCAGGGACCAATCACTGGCTGCAGGCTGGCCTTCCAGGAGGCAGCTCCCCAAGAAGAACTCAACCGGGGGTCATGGGCAGCCAGCTGGAAAGGATGAATGTTCTGGCCAAAAGGGGTACATCTGCCTCCTCTAGAAAGTGATATCCCAGGAAGGCCAGCAAGTTGTCTGTTCACCAATATATCCCCAGGGTCTAGAATAGTAGGTGCTAAGTAAATATATGTCTAGTGGAAGCCAATTATTAGTTTATAATTCAACCAATTATTTTGAGAAGTGGGAGTGGGATATGAGCTTCTCATAGTATTACTGGTGGGATTTTCAAAGGAAAGAGCACAAGAGAAGACAGAAAACAGAGGACATTTTTTTAAAAAAGTATTTTGTTATTTTTTTTATTTGACAGAGAGAGAGAGATCACAAGTAGGCAGAGAGGCAGGCAGGAAGCAGGCTCCCCGCTAAGCAGAGAGCCCGATGCGGGGCTCGATCCCAGGACCCTGAGATCATGACCTGAGCTGAAGCCAGAGGCTTTAACCCACTGAGCCACCCAGGCGCCCCCAGAGGACATATTTTTAAGGTGAAAACCCATGTGGTGTTATTACTTTCACAGATACCGTATAAAGGATTATAGAGTTACTGTAAAACAGTGATCTCCACTGTGGATCTCAGCCCCAGGGATTCTGATTTTGTTCGACTGAAGGGCAGGCCTGGGCATTCGGGTTTTAAAAATCTCCCAGGTGATTCTGTGGGGCCAAGGTTGAGAAACAGCGTCGGAAAAGGTGGAAAGGGTTTGACAGTTGCATTTGACCCAGCGGAGACTCCACCAAGGAATAATTGTGTGCATTGTGAACCCTCACTCCTGTGCACAACAATGGAGTGGATGCCGACGCTGGGGCCAGAGGTATCAATAGGGCCAAGAAATCAGGGTGCACAGGCATTTGAGAGAAACTTGACCTTCATGGAATTTAACAATTTGCCAACAGCTGTGACCAAAGACCCCCTGGTTCATTTGACAATGGTGCCTGCTTTTATTTATCATGAAGAGAGTGGAGGGGGGGAAATAAAAACCCTAAAGAAAAAAAAAATCCCAAAGAAAACCAGTTGCACCTGTTTCTATAAATGATAACTGTCCTAGTTTTCTTACAGCTGAGATTCACTTGGTGTCCCTCTTTCAAAGTCATTCCTGCTGTAAATTCAGAATGTTTACACACAAAAGCAAACTGGATGAGCCTGTTTTGAAGGTTTTCTTCGTGGAGGGGATTGCTCCCATTTGTTGTTGTTGTTCTTCTTCTTGATTTTTAACTTTAGGTGTATGTGAACCCCTGGTTCTGTCATTTGGGTCTCCCATTAGTACCTGAAGCAGAAAGCATTTCTGCCACCCAGGAGCTATCTTCGTTTGCATTAGCCATTCTTTGCTTACTGTGGTAGAAATACAGAATCCAACATGGGCCATTTTATCAGTTTGTAAGTGTGTGGTTCAGGAGCAGCGTGAGTACTCACTTTGTTGGGAGGCTGTCCCTCCCCGCCCACTTCCAGAACCCCTTCATCTTCTGAATAGAAACCCCGCACCCATGAAACCACAGCTCCCTATTATTTCCTTGTCCCCTCCCTGGCCCCTGGCGGCCAGTTTTACTCTTTGTCTCTGGGAATGTGACTGCTCAGGGTTCCTCTTGTGAGTGGAACCATACAGTATTAGTCCTTTGGGGTCTGGCTTATTTATATGTCCCCAAGGCTCATTATGTTGTAACGTGTCAGATTTTCCACCCCTCGCCTTTTTTTGTTTTAGGAGCTCGTTTTCGTTTTTATTTTTAACTATGGTAAGATACACATAAGTTTTACCATCTGAACCTTCTTTGAGTGTGCAGTTCACTAGTGTGAAGTATATTCCTCTTGTGCAGGGCATCTCTGAACTCTCCCATCTTGCAAAGCTGAAACTCCATCCCGATTCAGCCACAGCTCCTGCTCCCTGCTCCCGCCTGCCCCTGGCGGCCACCATTGGAATTGCTGTCTTCGGGAATCGACAACTTTGGATACCCCATGTAAGAGGAACCATATGCTCTTTGTCTTTCTAGGACTTGCGTATTTCACTTAGCATCATGTCCTCCAGGTTCATTCATGTCTTAGCGGGGTCGGAACTTCCTTCCTCTTTCGGGCTGAGTAATGTTCGATTGCATGCATATACCATGTTTGGTTGATCTGCTCACGTGTCAGTGGACACCTGGGTTGCTTCCCCACTTTGACTCTTGTGAATAATGCTGTTTATTTGGTTGCACAAAGAGATTACTAATTTCTGAGTGAATTGCCTGAGGCCTGGAGCCACGGCCCACCGCTGAGGACACCAGAGTAGTATAAGATGGACACCTGTTGTTGGAAATATCCGATGACATCCTGAGGGATGGTGTTCTGAAGATTTTCTCTCCTGGTGTAAACAGAGGAGGGTATGTAACTTCAAGCTCCTTCAGAAAGTCGTCTGCAACCGGAACGGAGCTCTCATGCAGCCTTATGAGATCGGTTGCTTAGGAACCGTTGGCTAATCCCTCATTGATTTAACCAATAAATGAGGGATGAGGCGGCAGCAGCACCTGGAATTTTAGTGTTAGCTCATCAAACCCCGAGGCCCTATATTTTTTAGTAAGTCGCTCAGGTTGTGGCTGCGAAGCTGTGTTAAGACAGAAATCTATTTTCTAAGAAGCCTTCAAACCAAGTCCAGGCCACTTGTCTCTGTGCCAGAATATTCTCTGTGCACAAAGGAGATTGCAACTACCGGATTCTCAAGTGAAAACTAGTTTGGTGGTTAGACCTGAGGTACTTAAGAATGATAAGACTGGGGGAGGACAAGGGGAAAATTCCGACATCAGACCAATAACATGAACAAAGGAAGACATAAGCAGAAGGGAAAAAGAAGATTTAGCAACTGATTTTTATGGGACAAGACGAAACAATTGGGAATACAAGTTCATGACGCATTCTCTACAATCCCAAAGTCCAAAAACTGAGGGTTTTTTTTTTTTTTCTTTCTTCCTCTCATTTTGTGGAAAACCTGACCTAAAATGGTCTGAGGCAAAATAAGATCTTTCTTCATTCTTTGTAGGGTGACTGTTCAGAGTCTTTGCCACAGAACTGTTAATGAGTTTAACTCATTAACATGAGGTACTATCCTAGCCCCTGGGGCTGTGACATAAAATACGATATTTGCACTATATTACCTTCTCCCAAACTGAACATTTCTGAAGCCTGAAACACATTCGGCCTTGAAGGTTTTGAGTGAGAGGCTGTGGATCTGTTCAGCATACCCAAGAGGCAGAAAAAAACATAGCTACCGAAAATGACCGAAAAGGAGGACCTCAGATTGCTTTCAGCATGTTATTTTATCTGCATGGTTCTCTCCTTGGGAAATGAAACAACCTAGTGATAATTAGATGCACTCCTTTGCTTGTTTTCTGGATGAAAAGGGTTCAGAGGCATGTTATTTTCCTGTGGCACGGAGAACCGAGCCGAAGTGTGGAACAAGGGGAATGACAAAGGAAACGGAGCTGAGCCCCGGGGTCCGTCAGTGTGTGGCCCCGCAGGGACAAACTGGGGTCCCCTCCGCCCCGCTGCACAGGTGCAGTTTGCAGCGTAGGGCGCAGGCCTGGGTGTGAGCATGCACACACGTACATCTGGAGCTGACAGCTGGAGGCCAGGTGAGTCCTTCCTGTCAGGATGAAAACAAAGTAGAGGGTAAGGAGGTGGAGGGTGGGAGAGAGAAGGGAAGACCAATGACTTTCTGACTTCCGGTGAGACAAAAAAATGACGAAGCCCAACAGAGCAAAAGATAAGCGCCGAGTACGCACGCACCTGCTGGTTGCTGTTTATGACCCCCGGCAAACACCTGAAGCCAACTTAGAGCATCGCCCAACAGAGGCTCCACACACACAGTCATCGGGCTTCAGCACAGTCTCTGCTGTCTACATCAATTTCAGATGACAAACCAGCACATCGCTTGTCGCAGGACCCATGCTCAAGTTTCTAGCTGAGGGAAAGGAATGCCGAGAGCTCTTGGTTCTGAAGGAAAGTTCTAGACTCGTCGATGCAGTTAAAATAGGACCAGGTCAATCCAACAACTGCCAACCGCAGGCTTGATGAGGAGGCTGGAGTTTCCCTGAGAAGAAGTCTTCGGAAGGAACTCCTGGACACAGAGTACAGTGGGGGCTCTGCTCCACGACAGAGCTGAGTGGAGAGAGCGCTTCCTCTGCCCGCCTTCCCTGCTACCTCAGGCCACAGGGAGGTTGAGGGAGCCTCCACAGAAGGCTTCACAGAGACTGAGGTTAGCTCTCAGCAGCTCACTTTGTTGCCAAATGCTCATTGAGCTGGGGAGACAACACTCAGGCCTGGCCCATGCTGCTACCAGAGCAGACAGTTCTGGAGAGAGTGTATTGGGTGTCCCTGGATGTGTGGGGTACACCTGAGCAGGGAGACTGTAACCAGCCAAGAGAGGGGAGAGAAGACACCCATGGGAGCTGGCCACCCAGGACAGATGGCAGGGCAAGAAACGTCCCCACAGAGGGAAATGGGGCCCATGTCATCCTAAAGGATCCTGCCCAGGAGAGGTTTTTAGCCAAGAGGCTGTAGGTGTTATCAGAAATGCAAGACTAGGGGCGGCTGGGTGGCTCAGTGGGTTAAAGCCTCTGCCTTCAGCTCAGGTCATGATCCCAGTGTTCTGGGATCGAGCCCCGCATCGGGCTTTCTGCTCAGCAGGGAGCCAGCTTCCCCCTCTCTCTCTGCCTGCCTTTCTGCCTACTTGTGATCTCTGTCAAATAAATACACAAAATCTTTAAGAAAAAAAAAGAAGAAGAAGAAGAAGTGCAGGACTAGAAGATTGGTCAAAACAGACCAGCCCTGGAGTATGGCTCACGAAAGGGAAAGCAAGGATTTGAAAGTCTTTTAAAACAGAAGGCCCAGGGCACCTGGGTAGCTCAGTCAGTGAAGCGTCTGCCTTTGACTCAGGGTCATGATCTCAGGGTCCTGGGATCGAGCCCCGCATCAGGCTCTCTGCTCAGTGGGGAGCCTGCTTCTCCATCTCCCTGCGGCATTGCCTACTTGTGTTCTTTCTCTCTGTGTGTCAAATAAATAAATAAAATCTTTTAGAAAATTAAATTAAATAAAACAGAAGGCCTACGGGGAGGGCTCTTTGCCTCTGTCCCTGTGCCCCTGCTCCTTCCCGTACCAAACATGGAGGCAGAGGGTGGGGGAGGGGCCGAAGTGAAAAACCAGACCCGGATTCCTCCTCTTTCCTCACCTTCTGGTTCCCTGGGCTGCAGGCTGGGCCCAAACAGTAAGGGAGCAGAGGTTGCTGGTCGTGCCGGCTGAAATCTGTCCATCTAATGGTCTTTCCTGGCTGGGACACAGTGTGCTAGATCAATGATTCACTTTTTTTCCTCAATCCTGGAAAATTCTCTCTCTCCTCTCCGGCTGTAATTCTGATGCGGTGTCTCATCCCTCTCTCTTATCACCTCTTTAATATCTCCGACATCCTTTCGTTCCAGGTAATCAGGTACAAACCTTCATTTATGGTTCTTCTTCCAACTGTCTAATCCCCTATTTGACCCTTCCGTTACGTTTTTATTGGAACTCTTATGGTATTTTTCTCATTTCTAGAATTTTGATTTTTAAAATTTCACCTTACTCTTCCTAATCATGTCTTGCTGATAATCTTCATGGCTGAATTTTTTTATTTCTTGTATCACCGATCCGTAGCAAGTCTGTCTTCTCCGACAACTCCCATGGCCACTGCCCCTGGCCGTCTATATCTGCTGTCCCTTGTTTCCACTCACTCTGACTCACAGTGCCTTGCTCTCTTGGATTTGGTTACCTCGGACCATGAGGCCACTGCTTGATCTTAATCTGTGTGGATATTGTGGGTTTACAACCCGGACGGGGAGTGCGGACTCTCTCCTGCAGAGAGCACTTGCTTTGTCTTCTGCCAGAAGACAGGGAGCATCACTCATTGTTTTCAGCTCTTGTGGGGAGGATAGGCTCATTGCGGGAGGGGGTGCGGGGGGGTGGTCTCTTTCCTGACCTCTGTCTGGCTCCATTTCTCCATAACATTGCTGTTACCAGCAATTCCCTACAGACAAGCCGTACCCCCAACCTCCCCACCCCCCTGCCCCTGCCGCAGAATCCCCTACCCAGCTAGTTGTTGCTCTGTGAGCCCAGCAGTGTGTCCACTGCTGTGTCTTTTCCAGGCTTTGTCGTCTGGTAGGGGGATGGTTCCTTGTAGCTCCTAGGCTCTAGTCCCCACATTTATAATGATAAAGAAGTATTTTAAACATATGGATACATCTTAGCACAAATTCCTCCAGACAAAACCATGGTACTCTTGTCTTTGCTATTGATGGTCACTGCTATTTCGTGTGACTGGGGGCAAGTGGCTTGTCTTTGAAGCCAGAGGTTTCTCATCTGTAAGTGGGGATGTAGATACCCACTCGCTAGAGTAATAAAATGGCTAGAGTAAAGCTGTTGGCTCGATGCCTGGTGCCCATTTCCCTACAGATGGAACCCCGTTTCTGGTCATACGTTTGCCACTGTTGGCGAAGATATAAGGCTTAAAAATCTGTGAGGACTTAAAAAAAAAATCCAAATTACAATTAATCTCATCTAACAGATTTGTGCAGCAAAGAATTGTATTTCTCAAGAAAAGTATTCACACTGGCCGGTGGAAAATGAACCACGGGCGTGGAAGCATGACTCTCTTAAAAACTATGCAAAGTCTAAAAAAAACAAAGAAAAAACAAGAAACAAAAAAACCCCATAAAACCAAAACTATGAAAAGTCTAGCGTGATGGAGCAGGAAGCAGGGCTGAGGAAAGTAGGGCGTGAGTCTCAAGACAGGGCTGGGCGTGAATGTCACCAGAGAAGTTTCAGGATTGTTACCCCCGGCTGCACATTCCTTAGTCTCTGTCACGTGTGCTGTGCTGTCCACCCCCAACCCCAGCCAGACCCCCCACCTCAGTGTTGCCAGAGCATGGGTGCCAGCAGGTTGGGTCAGGAACCAGGACCCAAAGCAGACCCCAGGGGGGCTCTTAGGATAAGCATGGCCCTGGGTAGCTTTGGGATCACGTGGACATGAAGAACGAGGAATGTCGAGATAGCCCAGGTCCCCAGTCCCGCCTTCCCAAGGTCAGCAGTATGGGGAAGAGATCCCAGAGCATCTGGTTTCCAGGCCGGTGTTCTCTGCCCTGCTTATGTGTCCCGTGGTGGTGGGGTCCACTCTGACCACCAAGGTGCGGAGCTCTGCAGGTGCAGCTCCCACTAGGGGCAAAGCCGCAGGATGGGTGCACAGGCTCACTGGTTCTCTGTGCCCAGCCCACACCCCCTGCCTTGCTCTGCCAGCCCTGTGACCTTGGCCTCACTATGTGTGGAGTCCTGGGAAATGGTGTCATGACCTGGAAAGGGCTTGCTGTGCCTCATAACACTCAGTAAAACTGCTGCTGGGAAAATCTCCCATTGCCCCAGAGGATTTCAAAGCCTTCAGTGCAACATCAAGGTGTTTTATTCTGACCCGAAGCCCATTTAATTAATTCCTTGGGGAAGCTAAGTATCCCATTGAGTGCAGGGAACACATAGAAAACCTGGGCTGAAGTGGCCAGCTGGCAAGGAGGTTGGAGCTGTGAGTCAGCTTGGGGGCTCTTGGGTTGACAGTGATTAAGGTCCCATGGTGCAATTTACATATTCCCACAACTGGGCCCAAGTCCCTGTCAGAGAGTTACCCACATGACTTGGGGGGAGGTGAAAGGACTCAGAAACCCCAAAACTGATGAATTCTCTCTGTTGTCCAAGCACATCCACATCGAGTATGAATAACTCAGTTCCAGAATGAAGGTCTGAGTATTGACAATAAATGTGAGACCAAAACCATCATATGGATTTTAAGTATCGCCAGTGGGTTTTTTTTTTCTATCAGAAAGAAAATGTGTGAGCATATCTGGAAATACAACTTTCTTGCATTAGGACAGATGCGCGGGAAACTTCAGCTCTTTTAACAGAGGGTCAGCGCTCTGGCTTTCCCAAATTTGCATATGTAGAGGCCAGAAAAGTAGAAATCTTGGGAATTAAAAATGCAAGAGTCAGCCACTTAAAAGCATTTCTCTAAACAGCTGGATTTTCGCTGATTTGGGGTATATTAGGACGGTTCGGCTTTTCATTTACTGTTGGTTGCCTAAAACATGAAGTCTTCTTTTTCTTATGAAGCCTCTTTAAACTAATTTTCTGAGGATGATTCTAAAAGCCTTGTTCCCAAATGTTGAGGGAAAAGCACCCACCAAGGTGGTTATTCTGTAGAAAACAGGTTCCTTAGGTACATACCATGGCACGTTCAATTTGATTCATTAAGTAGATACGAGAGGATGTTGGACATGAGGGATGCCACGTAGAGGGTCCCTGTCCTCCAGAAGCTCATTACGTGGTGGAGGAGCCAAGCATAAAGCAAACGAGCAAACAAGGATTGCAAGTGAGAAGTGCAATGAAGGAAGTGCAGAGTGCTGGGTGGCTCAGTCGGTTAGGCAGAGTGCTGGGTGGCTCAGTCGGTTAGGCAACTGCCTTCAGCTCAGGTCATGATCCCAGGATCCTGAGATCGAGCCCTGCATTGGGCTCCCTGCTCAGTGGGGAGCCTGCTTCACTCTCTGCCTTCCTCTTCCTTTGCTTGTGCTTGCTTTCTCTCAAATAAATGGAATCCCCCCCAAAAAAAGAATAGAAGCGTAATAAATCCACAGCCCTACTTTTTGTTATCTGCTCTCCCGGTGCAGAGCAATGACATGGGTAGTAGGACAGGCTATGTGTGGAGGTGGGACAGAAAGTCCTAGTTGAGAAGCTCTGCACAGGAGTTCAGGACCTAAACTGGCTAGCAGAGGCAAGTTCATACTGCAGCAGGTGTGGCCTAGGTCTCCAATGTGTTATGGAGAGGGTGTTTCCTACCCTCCTCGGGCTTCTGTGTTGTCTGTTCACTCCCACACTTTGTGCTGGCGACTGTGCTCCTTTAGGTTGCCGGGACTAAGAAAACCCTTAGGCTGCTCCCAAGTGATATGTTCCCTTATTAGGGTAAAAGACAGGTTAAAGGAAATATCAAGGCCATGCAGTGGCCAGGAGTTGGCAGGTGCTGCTCAGCACCTGACAGGAGCCTGGTGGTCACTCCTCTCAGGTCTGGGGTATATGGGCACCCCAGTAGTTGGCTTCAGGGAACAGGCACCCATGGCTCCCTACCCAGGCCTCATCTCCACCGTGACCCGGCCATGCTGTCACTGCCACTAGCCAGCTCCACTCCACCTCACAGCTCTCATGTACTCCCATATCTCTGTGCTCTGTCCCTGCATTGCCCTCTCAGCCCCTCTATATCTTTTAAGATCCTACCTTATAGATCCTACCCCAGCTGGGGTACCCCTCATCCGGTATACAGAATTGGCTTGGGACAGAGTTTTGGGGGATCAGTCTCACCTCTGAGCAGGAGTCCAGGTCAAGTGCCCAGAGCCCCTGCTCCCGCCAGCAGTGCCTTTCTGTGAACTAGAAGCAGACGCCCTGTCAGGGAAAATGATTATAGAAAAGACTGTCTCTGAGTGGGTGGATTCAAAAAAGGGGTTCTTGCACTCTGGCTGGTGGAATGGCTTTTTGCAGCTGAGTGTGGCCTGGATCACAGTGCCTATTTCCCCCCTGAGCCAGGGGTCCCGACCAAAGCATACCCACATGGTCACACGCAGAAACCCTCAGGTATGCATCCTCTGTCCAACCGGCTCAACTCCCCTGAAGAGTGGTCAGGTGGTGCAAAGGCCTCTAGGCAAAGAACCATGCCGAGAGCTGTGGCAACAGCAGGAACCCGAGTCTTCCCAACCTAGGCTGTGGACTTGGTGACCATGGAAGCGTATCCTCCTCAAGGGAAGCGAGACGGCAGTGGACGGAGCCAAGCAGTACCAGACACAGCGTGACTCACTGATAAATTAATTAGCACCTCGGTTTCTGGTTTTTTGTTTTCTTTTTTTTTTTTTCTGCAGTGGGAATGCAGTTTCCATTCCCTAGTAATGGAAAAAGATATCTTTCCTCTTCCCCTGGACCTTTGGGTTTCAGAGTTGTGGGCTCCTCTGCCCTAGGGGAAGGTGACAGCTTTTTTCTGATCTAAGCTGTCACTTTCCCCTAGGAAGTGGGGGTAGGTGGCCCCCCAAATCATCTCTAACCCCAAACGGCACAACTCTTTATATGAACTACCAAGGCTAATAAGAATTACATAGCCGAGAAGAGCAGAAGGTGGGAGGGGAAAGGGCGAACGTGTTTAGTAGAGGAGACAGGTTTGTACAGTTTGGGGGAGGAGTAGAGCCCTGCCCTGTGCTTCCAGCAGCGCCTGGGGTGCAGGACCTCTGTTGGCGGAGGCCGCGGAGATGCCCGGCACCTTCATCCTGGGAACCATAGCGAGAGTTTGTCTGCATGGCCAAGCTGGGGTTGGGGGTGGGGGGCGCTGATCCCACTAGCAGAGCGGTCCACTTCCAAATGGCCTACGCTGGGTAAGACACAAAGCACAGGCCACCGTGAACTGACTGGCAGCTTTGCTATAGAAAAGAGACCACATGTGGATTTGCAGGTAGGTTGTTCGGGTTTATTTTAAACCGTAGAGAATGCCTTCCTCTGGCAACGATTGGAAACTTTTATAGCAACTGAAAAGCCAGAAGCCAAAAGAGCTATAATTTACAAGCAATCTATTTTGCTATTTTGCGTGTGTGCATGTGTGTGTGTGTGTGTGTGTGTGTGTTCAAATAGGTTGGAACAAATGTTTTCAAGTGTCTGTGCCTCTCTCTTATTATGTTTTTGACTTTTAGACAAGGACAGATGGCTGGCATTTTGGGTCATGCAGATCCAAATTCCTTTTAGAATCAAGTGATAGACACAGCTTAGCCTTCTCTAGATGGAAACAGACTGCAAGGCATGCAAGAATTCTGACATCCCTGCTTAATTTTTTTATGTGTGAGTACTAGAGTGACCCCAGAGATGGGTGGCCCTCCATGGCATCACATGGGGACCCATGACAATGACATAAAATCTGGCTCCACGTTGTCACTCACTCTCAATAGGTGAGTGGTCACTTGGAGCCAACTATGGCTTGATTTTTAAAAAAAGAAATGGAGCATTTCCTGCCCCTTGGGAGTCACAAGGCAATTCATACCTGCTATACCTACTTCTCTACCACCAGCTCCTGGGTCCACACAGCATCGTGTCTTGCCCGAACCACTCCAAGCCCCCCCCCATATGCAGTGCCCTCAATACATTCTCCACACTGTGGCCAGAGGGAACTTTTCAGGTTCAAATGTGATCCTCTCATCAACCCTGTGCTCCAATCTACTGTCCTTTTCCACGGCTTCCCATGCTTCTGGGCATGAAACCCCTAATGCTTAAAGGGGCTTACTGGCTCCTACCTACCTCCTTCATTTTGCTTCACAACCCACCTCATTCTTGGGACTCCATCCATAGCTTTCTTCCTTCCTCTTGAAAACACCACAATTCCTCCCACCTTGAGACATTTGCACACATCATCCCTCCTATCTAATGCACACCCCTCTTTCAGGTCTTTGGTCCCACCCCGCTTCCCTGGGCAATCTTTTCTGAACCTCCTGGACTGGGTCGGATCCCGGATTTATCCAACACTCATGTGAGATGTACCCTTGCTTCATACATGTGTCACAGCCCTAAATCTACATTGGTGATATGGTTTCATTAATGTCCTTCCGCATGGACTCTAAATGCCACATACTACGGGGACCTCTATGAACATTCAGACCTCTGTTATTTTGCTCACTGCTACATCTTCAATGCCTTGTGCTGATGCTAGAAGAAGCAGGTCATCCAAACTTTGTCAAATGAATGAATGAATACACATAGAACTATGAGTCATTTATCAACAGGCGACCCATGAGGCACTGCCAAGGAAACTTTGGATCCTTTGGTCTGGAAACAAAAGAAAGCTATATGATCTCTAAGGACCTGTCAGGCCATAAAATTCTATGACAATGAGGGAGGATTTCTAGACAAACGACCAAAAAAAGAGAACACAAAAGAAACAAGCATTCACTAAGGAAGACCACAGAAAACATGGCTAAATGGTACTATTTTCTCCCCGAGCTTTTTGTAGGGATTTCCTTCTTATCCACCGAGGTCGAGGAGTATATCTTTTTATCTTTATATTCCCAGTGTTCCGCATCTCCCATGCGGCACGTAGTAGGCACTCAGATATGTGTTGAATGGAAAGAGCAGTTCATCACTTAGAGAGGTATGAACATGGTGACACTATTCTCCATTATTAAATCAGATTTCACATTAATAATTGATTGTGGTCGTTGAATTCCTGTATTATGATTTTCTTAACTATTCAGCAACGTTCAGGGTTTGTATTAACCTTCCAGCCTCTTTCATGTAATTGAATGTAATGGCTAGAAAGGGTTTGTGATAACAAGGTTAGGAAGATTCCATGCCCTCAATTTGATTGTCTGCTGTTCTGATGTGTAGCATGGGTGGGTTTGCCCATCTCGGGGCAGCAGACACTTGATTCCCTGCACTGCCTGTCTGCTTAGCTCCTTCCTGCTCCCTTTGGTTCCTTCCCCGCAGCTCACCTCCTGTCCTGGTGGAAGTCACAGATTGCGGCAACCACTTCCGGTTAGAAACACAGAGAAGCTCCGGAAGCTACCAGATCTGCTTCCGTGAAAATATATTGATTTTCAACCCAAGGACTTTCATCAACTGTTCAGAAATGCTTATCACTATTTTCTGGGTGGCTCTTTCAAAGAGTTTAGTAGGGTTTATTTAACTGATTTGTTACCCAGAGACCCAGAGCAAGGGGTCTGAATTTACAAAGGGTCCATGTGCTAACTTCTGGTTCCTTAAGTGAGCCCTCTCTCCAGGCCTTTGCTCATGCTGTTCTTTCCTCCTGGGATTCCTCTCTCTTGCTCTCTCCCTGCCTGGATAAGCTCAGCTCATCCTTGGGTTCTCAGCTTAGACTGTCCTTCCTTCTAGGAGGCTTCTTGGACCCTGTAAGCCTGAGTGAGGTGCTGCTCCTTTGAGCTTCCAGCACCTGTGGTTTCCCTCAGAATAGTTTTCCCATACACCATGTTTCCTCATTTCTATCCTCCATTCCACCTAAAGCTGAATGAAGGCAGGGACTGTGTCTTAGCTATTGCCAAGTTCCCAGGACCTGAAATAATACCTGGTTGATGAACAGGTTCACTGACCCTGGGAATAAGGTCCCTGAAATACAGAGAATGGGTCGAGCTTGGCTTTTTCCTTGGGTCCAGGGGTCTGGCACTAGGCTGGAGTCGAGGGTTAGCCCAGAGTTCTCCCTACAGGTATACACAAGTGGCGTTTTTGCTTATTGTTTCATTATGATAATTATATTCTTTCATCAATAACAAGTTTAAAAAATCTTGCCATATACCTTTGTTTAAAAAAATATTTATTTATTTATTTGAGAGAGAGAAAGAGAGAGCAGGGTGGGAGGGGCAGGGGGACAGGGAGAGAGAATCTCTAGCAGACATCGTGCTGAGCCAGATTCTGGGCTCGATCTTACAACCTGGAGATCATGACCTGAGCTGAAACCAAGAGGTGACCACCCAACGGACAGCAGAACTCAGGTGCCCCCCAATTTAGCCATGTACCTCGATGACCAGGTAACTGCTTATTCTTGCTCATCATAGCAAAAACAACACATACAGTCAATGATGAAAACACAGAAACCCTTCAGCTATAAAATGGCGTATCAGTTTTGATTAAGGTAACCTTCTACAAGGATCACATTTCTTACTAGTCATAACTAGATTTTTCCAAGAAGAGTAATTTGTGCAGTTGCTGTTTAAGTCTATTTTAAGAGTTAAATTATGTAAAAACCTCGTGTGTTTTCAAAAAACATTAGCCATCCACATTCAGTGTTTCAGGAAAACTCAGCTGCAGCAGTAGATCTCGTTGTGGAAGGACTCAGAGTACTCCAGTATGGCTAGATCTGCTATGGGTCCAAATGCCTTTTTGGCTCACCACAGGCTGCTAATACTTTCAATTCAACTAACTTGCTTGGAGGGTCGAGATCATTTTCATAGTTTGAAAAGGAAAGACATTTCTGTTCTTCTTCACATAGACTGATCGGGTCCTCACCTTCCAGGAGAATTACTCTTCTCATGATTCTGCCAACGGCACTGGCGTGTGGACAGGGTAGCTGGAGGAAAAAGTAGCTCCCGGAGAAAGCGTTGATCGGGACACTGGTCCTGTGTTAGCATCCTTCTGCTTGTCACGACACAGGATGTAGACTGTTTCTAACAGTGTCCTCGCCCTTTCAACGTCAAGAGATGGGGACAGTATGCATTTCGTTTTTTTGCATAAATGATTTTGGGTTGTTTGTAAAAACTTTTGCAAATCAGGATGTGCTTTGTTCACAAGCACACAAACACGAGGTGGGCACCCTGGTGGGCAAACCCACTGCGTTCTGGGGTCCAGAGGACTATCTTATTCCTAGGATTTCTTCCAGGAATTCTATCCATTTTATCACTGAGGAGGGTTGGGAGGTTTTCACTGTAACCAGTAGAGCATCCAGGGAAATAAATTCACAACTTGCTCTTCTGGTCTAGAGAATGTTGTCATGGCCCCATTGCCCTTAAGGAAAACTGACCTGTGAAAATCCAAATAAAAGAATGGGGTTTGGACTACTGGAAATGAGCCTTTGCTTCTTCTGAAATTCTCCTGAATTTCCAGTGCATTTTTGTGTCGTGATTGCAAATAATGAGCCTCATCATTCCCAGGGGAACAGGTTGTGAGTACAGGCCTCTGTGTGCAAGGACAGGACCAGACACCAGGTTGTCAAGGTCTGGAAACTCCATCTCTGCTCTCTAGGGCTGGCCATGTTCATATGTACTGCAGAGAGCCATGGAGGGATTGGAAAATGTGAAGATCAAATGGGAGAAGGAAGCTCCCATTACAGGAAAACAGAGTGAGGGGGTGGGGGGCTGGCCTCAGTACCTCAGCTCCATCCCTGCACCAGGTCCTCCCCTGGGTGCCCTTCTTGATGCCAGATTCCTACCTACCCTCTGATGTTAATAAAAATGCCATTCCTCAGACATCCATCCTGATGACAGCCCCAGACCTAAACTAGGTCCCCTTACTGGTCCCCATAGTGTCCACCTATCCTGGAGTTGTGCTGGGTTGAGGGAACCCTGGGCAGTGTGACTGCTCCTGGGATCGACCTTCCTGGAATGTGTCTTGCATCCTTTCATTCATTCCACCATTGTTTGCAATGCTCTAATTTTCTCCCAGGGAATTTACTGTCCAGAGGTGCCTTTCACCACCCTCCCCAAGCCTGGCTAACACTGCCTTGTCCTTTGAGACAGACCTTTAGGCAGCCACATCTGTCTTTATCCCTGCTCTTTGTCACCCCACTTAGCAAAATGAAGCATAATTATAGTCTTCTGTGTATGTCTGTCTACCATCCCCCTCCTGTGAACTCCAGTATGGTAACCCAAGACCAACCACAAAGTAGGTGTCCTGCTATTATTCTTGGATGAATGAGATCACTTAGTCAAAGTTCTTTTGGATCCAATGAGAGCATGAAATGTAAGAATGGATAGTTTCTTAATCATGGTCATGGCTAGTTTGTTGCAGAATTCAGACTACAGGGTTATTCCCATGTCTTCTCCGCTGTGTCTGTTGGTAGTTAATTTCAGCATGTTTTAGTGTAACACTGTTTAAAGAGAGGCTTTAAACATTATAGAAATATAATATAAATATAAAGCAGACTGTGAGGAGGGTCCAAGCAAAGATTCATAATATGGATTTTTTCTGAGCCCTGAAACTAGCCCTACAGATCTGAGAACAGAATGTTATTCAGGGTTAGTAACTTGAGTGTGAATAAAAGAATGCAGAACAACCTTTTTGTCAAATTGTGAAGCGAGGCTGTGAGAAGGGGAGCATTCATTCAGTTCATTTCTTCACTAGCTCCTAGTTTTAGATTCAGTGAATGTCTATGTCAAGCCCGAGTTAGGCACTCACAGTCCAGGGACAGATAATTTAAGTATGTGTGTAAGATCTGTGAGCAATAAGAGATGCCCTGAGCACACAGAAGGGGCAGTCACTATTTTTGAATAAATAAAATCAATTGGAGAATCAGCTGGAGACCAGGATGCTTTTAGGGGCAAGTGGGTGGTTACGAAGCTGGGCAGATAAGTGGAGACTAGTGCAGGAAAGTCCTTAATGCCACTGGTGACCTTTTGCAGCTCATGCTGAACTCTGGTGACTTGGGGAAACTCCGTCACTCCACTCTGCTCCTAAAAGGCTCTAATGCTAGAGGATAGTGGCTCATTCTGTGTGTGGGCACCTGCGTACCCATCCGTGTATACGCGTGTGTGCACAGGGAGGGAGAAGGGAAGAAGGCAGGGCAAGAAAGCCAATTCTCTCCTAGCACTTTTTTACTCTTCCCATTAATTAAATGCTCCTATGCAGAGACTCACAAAATCATGTCATGCTGCAGAAGAACAATTAAATGGCCGAATGGTCCTCGATGCATATCCTTCATTAGCCAGCACCTGTCGTGCTTGAGTGTAATTCAGAGGGACTGAAACGGGCCTCGTGCAAGATAGTCGTTCCATAATGTTCATACTTTTAAAACACGTCTGTGGACTTCCCGAACATTTGCTCCTTGCTTTACGTAACTTCTTTCCTTAAAAAAATGTGTACATGCTAAAAAAAAAAAATGTGTACATGCTTAGAAACTATTGTTAAGTGGAAGCTTGTGACAGAAGTCACCATAAAGCCTGGACTTACTGAGGCAGACAAGGCCACGACATTCCCAAAATTTGCTCTTTCCAACTGTTCTGCTTCAAGGAGACAGTGTGTGCTCTGCGCTGGTCTTTCATACCTGTTGTGTTTTCCTTTGCTTTTATTTTCCCAGACCCAGAATGTACAATGTAATTTCTTTTAAAATCCTGAAAAGTTTGATTTTTAAATTGGAACAAAGTTTTCAGACATTGATTTCATAGCTTTCTGGCAAAGATTACTTAGATTTTTATGTCCCTGTGATTCTATCATCAAATAGTTTTTATTGTAGTTGTTGCTGTTGTTTTTTCTGAAGCTCTGAATGTGAATGCTCTGGGTTTGTCTTTCCCTTTCAGAGCCAGACAAAATATTTGCTGCCCTCCCTGCTCAACTGCAGCTCCATGCTTGCCCCATGTTCTCAGGCTTTCCTGGGCAAGAGGCACCTGCAACTCGGGTATCATTTTGACTTTGATCCCCCTGCTGAGCTGGTTTGCCCCATTTTCTCCTTCATTTTGCCCTGAACTGTGAAAGTTGCTTGGTCTCCTGCACTTAAAAAGTCCCATTAACATATGGTCTGTTGGTGCAGCAAATTTTATTACAGGTTTGGAGATAATGGAGAATTATAATAAATAAAACAAGTTAAACAACCAAACCAATGAAACAAGAAGAACACAACCCGAACCAGGAAACATTTTAAAACTCAGCCCCCTCATTTGTTGGGAGCTGCCTGTTCCATCCACAAGGGCTGTCTCTCACACCCCCTAACTAGACACATTTGCTCTTTCCCTTTAGATAACTTTCCCCCTTGTCTTCTGAAAGGATCAGAGCCCCCACTCACTTCCATGTGAGGGGACAACTGAATACCCCTGTTAAGGATTCTACACCCGATTCCAATGCATGTGGGGCCCTCCCCCAGCATCCCCTCAAGCAATTCTCTGGCACTAGCCAGGTGTTCTAGAAATCAACTTAATCCAGACACTATCTATCTGGAGACAACATCAGAGCCCACAGGTTAAGGGCTCAGTCCCACAGGTCTCTCATCCACTCAGATGTCAATTGCACAAGGTTGTTACCTAAATCAGAGATTCCCACCACCCCCTCTTGGGCTCACAGGACTCAGGAACCAAGTTTACTCTCTAGATCATTGGTTTATTACAAAGTATATTAAAGGATATGAAAAAGCCTGCAGAAGAGAGCCACAGGGCAAGGTATGTGGGAAGGGAGTTGGCATTTCCATGACCTTCTAGTATAAACAATACCCCAAATCTCCATGTGTTCACCAACCCTGAAACTACCCAAACCCTGTCCTTTGGGGGATTTATGGAGGCTTTGTTACATAGGCGCACTTGGTGAAATCATGGGCCATTGGCCATGGACTCAACGGCACCTTTCCCTCCCCCAGAACTGGGGTGGTACTGAAATTTCCAACCCTCTAAACAGACCGTTGATTTTCCTGACAACACTCCCCATCCTTAGGCATAGTCCCAAAGTGTCTTCATTAGCATAACAAAGACATCCTTGCCGCTCTCGATGCTTGAGAAATTCCAAGGATTTTAGGAGCTCTATGCCAGAAACAGGGGCCTGGAGAAAGACTAAACGTGTATTTCTTACTAGAAATAACAGGATCATACTTGCTGGTAGCAGTGGGGGGCTAGCAAGAAGCAGATGGAGCATGGAAGGATTCGACCCAAGACAGTTTAGTGAAGGGGTTATCAACACGGGCCAAGGGAAGTAACAAGAAATGGTGAAATCCCCAGAGATTAGCAATGGCGGGAGATGTTATCACTGCTGGGTCTGACCAGTCTGGTGAGAATCTGGTGACGGTTGGAGCCTCAGAAGAGCGAGCTCCATGATGAGCTGGGGCCGCAGAGAAAGACGGCCAACACTGGACCCTTGGGGAAGTAGGGATTGGGATACGGAGTGGGGTGGGATGCGATAAACACATCTCTCTCTCCTCTCCTCCTCTTTTTTCCTGTAGGTGCCTCTCATGGACTGAACCCACCTGAAAGCCAAGGGGCAGGGGAACCTGGGTCGTGCAGTCCTGGAGGTCAGCCTCCCTGGGCACAGAGGAATGCAGCAAGAGGAGTACTAATAATAACCAGCCCGTTCTTTATACGGAGAAGTTTCATCTCTCTCTTTGTTTGAACTTCTTCCACTCAGATTAGTCCTATATTGGCAGTCTTTAAGCAACCAAAATCTTACCAAGTATTTTTTTCCCCCTCAAACTGAAGAGCTTTCTCTCCCTAAAGAGAATTCTGCCATTTGTCTAGAACAAGTGTCTCAAAACCACCAGCATTAACAATAGTTGCTCCTTCATGGTTCTTAAGGTTTAGAGCATCAGGTCTTTACAGTCTTTTCTCTGTGTATTTTTTAATGGTCTTATTGAATGCTCCCCCACCCCCACCCAAACACACCCTCGAGCAGCACAGGGCCGGGCTGTCTTAGCTATTAACACACAACCGGTGGTGTTCCCTAGCTCACCAGTGAATGTCTCTCATTGATTGTGTTTTATTAATATAGAAAATGAAAAAAAATATATATATGGGGAGAATGGGGAAGGTGTGATACTGATAATCGTGTTCACAAATTAGTAAATGGTAGGTTGTGGGGATACCTGGGTGGCTCACTCAGTTAAGCATCTGCCTTCGTCTCACGTCACAGTCCCAGGGTCCTGGGATCGAATCCCGCATCAGGCTCCCTGCTTTGCTCCCTGCTTTGTTTCCTAAGGAGGCTTCTCTTTCCCTATCTCCCTCTCTCTGGGACTGGAGAACAAGAAACCCCATAAAGGACTGTTTTTTTGCTCCTTTCCCTGCTTCTGTTCTTGCTAGGACCTGCGCCCCTGCCTTACAGACGCCTTATAGAACAGATCATGCATGTTCTCCTTGTAAAGGGCAAGAAGTTAATGATTTCTTTGGAGTCTTCCAGCACTCTAGGTGAGATCTAAGGAGTGACCTGGCAGGATCAACAAGAGTGTTTTCCAAGACTATTGACTCACCAGGAAGCCTGCCTCTGGGGCATAAGTGACTTATAGTGGACCCCCTAAACACGCCTCCTGTTTCTGGATGCCTGGGAAGACGTGTGTCCCCGACCACAATTCTCAGTAAAAACCCCAGACCCCAAGCAAAGATCAAATTCTGTCTCCTTTCCTTTCTTAGTCGCCCAGATGCTCTGTCTCTGTGTCTTCAATAAACTCTACTCTCCCTTCTTCTTGTCTTGTGTTTGATTTTCATTTTGCTTAAAGCCAATGGCCATCTTGACTGGTCCTGCAGGACCCACTCTGGGTCCTTGGACCTGCCCACCCGGCATCACCTCTGGGGCCTGAACAGCTCCAGCTGCAAGCCCACCCTCTCCCCCATGACCCCAGTACCCTCTCCCTTACTCTAAGAAAGACTGGTGGATATTCAAAGAGATGCTAAGGGTGGCTGACACCTAATTATCCCAGGACAATTAAAGTAAGATTTCAAACAAAACACTGGTGACAAAGGCAATTTTCTCTCTTTTTCTGTTGGGAGTAATTATTTGCTGGTTTATCTCTTGTAGTGATATTTTTATTTTGGGTCTAAAGGATAGACTGGTTGTTGGCTGCTTTGGTAATGATATAATCTGAAAGTTTTTAAGTGTCATTGTTCAGTTCCTGTGAAGAAAATAGTTAGGGTCAATTATTCAAAATAAAATAAACAGGGAAAAGAAATTATCAGAGTAGAGGTGTGGCTAATGAAAATAGCTCCTAGGACAGAAGGATTTCCTCTTTCCTCCCTTCCCCTCTTAGAGTCGTAGAGTTTAGCCAAGGAAGATGGATGAGGGGGAGGATGGGCCTTGCTGGAGAGGAGGGAAGGGGAGCACCCTCTCCTGGAGGGAGGCCAGGGTGGACCTTCTTCAATGGGCTGATAGCAGGATGCCTGCCCCAAGCTGCTTAATCAGCCTCTGCCCCTTTTATTGGCATGGGAGTGGGTGTGCGTTGAGGCTGAGGTGGGGGGCTGGTTCTCAAGGGAAATAATGTTGCACATGAGGGACAGTTGTCCCAGATCAATGAATTCCAAAAAGAAAATGCATGTCAGAGACTTACCCTGGTCACCACTCTGCTGATGGCTTCTAGTTCCTGCTATTGTGACAAGGCAATGTTCTAAGTTAGATTCTTTACTGTATCAAGACAGGTGTGTCACGTGCTCTAGGCAGAAGGAGCAGGTACGACATCTGGGGGCATGGTGCCCGCCTTCTAAGACAGACAATGACATAGAAAAGGTGGTAAGAATATGCCATATATACCACCTTTCCCCTCAGCATCAGCGGCTTCATCTCTGGGTAAAGATACTGCCTGATCTTCCCACAGGGACGGTGAGATAAATGCTATTAAGTGCTTTCTAAAGTGGACAGGTCCTCTCATAATGATGCTCTGGGTTTTCTCCTTTAAGACTTGTATGACCTGCTATATTCATTTGACGCTTTGCAAGTTCTTTATCCTGCCTGGATCTAGTTTCCTCCTCTGCTAAAATAGGGATATTAACAGTCCCCACTTCACAGGGTTATTGTGAAGTCTGAATGACTTAATGTACGTAAAACACTTACAACAGTACTGTCACTGTGTTGGTCAGAATATTTGTGCTACTAAGCACTTCTACTTAACATTTAAGCATTTCTCATTCACCCAGACTCTGTTGGGGGTCCAAAGACTGCCCAAGGCCATCCCCTTCCATGGGGTGACTCAGGGCTCCAGGCAGTTTCCACCTTGAGTCTTCTTCACCTCATGATAGAGAAAGGTGAACAAATGTCTTCAAAGAAGGGAGACGCCGCAGGCAGCATTTATCCCTGGGATCCCACTCCCTTTTCCATGCATCTGTGAGACACGGAAGTGTAACCTACATGACCTTGGGCTTGACATGATTACACACTAAGACCTAGTAGACAGATGTCCGGGGCTCTTGCACAGAAAAGATCGTGATGGATTCTGGACTTGTTTTCAGTTCTAGGTCCAAGCAGGGGAAAAATGAGTTTCACCCCCTTTCCCCACTACCCCCAGCCTTCTGTCACCATAACAGAAAACATCAGTCTGGAAGGGCAGCTGCAATGTTTAGAGGAGAAACAGCTGGTCATGACCAAAGGAGCATAGGAGCAGACACAGGGTACTTGCAAGAGAGAGACTGAGGGGTTATGATCTCAGGGTCCTGGGATTGATTTCTGCATCGGGCTCTCTGCTGGGCGGGGAGCCT
Source organism: Mustela erminea (assembly GCF_009829155.1). NCBI lineage: Eukaryota > Metazoa > Chordata > Mammalia > Carnivora > Mustelidae > Mustela > Mustela erminea. Next base: position 80,149,274 of record NC_045628.1, read on the forward strand.
ACTTCCTCCTCTCTGTCTCTCTGCCTGCCTCTCTGACTACTTGTGATCTCTGTCTGTCAAATAAATAAATAAAATCTTAAAAAAAAAGAGAGAGAGAGAGAGAGAGAGACGGAGGCACAAAACTCCAGCCTTTGGAAGCATGCATCCAGGCAAAGAAAAACCTTCCTTAAAAATCAGATAGGAAAGGGCACCCTGGGTGGCACTGTCTGTTAAGTGTCCAATTCCTGGTCTCAGCTCAGGTGATCTCAGGGTCCTGATCTCAGAGTTGTGAGATCGAGCAAGCCCTGCACCGGGCTGCACACTCAGCATGGAGTCTGCTTGGGATTCTCTATCCCTCTCCCTCTGCCCCTTCCCCACCAATGCACACTCATTCACTCTTTAAAATAAATAAATAAATCTTTTAAAAAAATAAGTTAGGAAAACATCAGTACTTCTGAATTTTACAGTAAGCGAGCATACAAGCAACTACTAAGTTTTAGTAAGTAGAATGCAGACTCCAGAAGCAGGTGTCTTGGCGTCAGAGCACCTAAAGACACAAAATCAGGAGTCCAGACTAGACCACAACTATTTCTCTAGCCTTAGAGATGACTGAGTATCAGAGAAGTAGAATTGGAAACAGCATTTGCAATTCTCTGTGTGTTACCTGTGAAATCTCCCTTAATGTCCACACCATATGAGGTAGGGACCCTTTTATTCTTTTTTCTTTTTTTTAAGGATTTTATTTATTTATTTGGCAGAGAGATAGAGAGCACAAGGAAGCAGAGCAGCAGGCAGAGGGAGAGGGGGAAGTAGACTCTCCACTGAACAGGAAGACCGATGTGGGTCTCCATCTCAGGAGCCTGGTTTCGTGACCTGAATGGAAGGCAGCATCTTAACCGACGGAGCCACCCAGGTGCCCCAAGGGACAATTTTATTCTTAACTGAGATTGACATTGGTCACCCAACTGTCCTTTGGTCTGGAGGAAGTTTGGACGTGATGCCAACTTTCTACAGACTGAGGCTCAGCCAGTGTCAAGGAGTCCTCTCCCTCTCTGGGTCAGGGAAGTGAGAGATGGGGCCTCCTAGCCCAGCCGCAGCACGGGTGTACACCATGGATGGAGAGACCCTGCAGAGTGTTTGAGTCAAGTGTCGGAGTATTTGAGTTCTGGCCTGGTGGGTTTCAGTAGCAGATTTTCCTATCTCATGTACCAAAGGCACAAGTTCTTAAATATCATTTCACATCATTTCATAGGACAGAATTTAGTACAAATTATAGTTGTTTCCTCTGACCCAGAAGAGAAGCTTCTGACTAACACAGCCTGAAGCAGCTTCCATTCAGCTGGACCCTAAGTCCCTCACTTACTGTCCTGCATGCGATCTTTCCCATGGGTGCCTGAAAGCTCTGGGTCAGTCATGTCGACAGGGGATAGATGAGTGCATTCCCACCAAAATGCACATGGGAAACTCCACCAGGACCTAGAAGGTATTGCCTCTCCCTAAAAGTCTCTTTCTGACTGAGCACAATTTAGAGACCAATTTAGGTCTGGGGAAAAGGCCATTCAATGCCTTCCCTCCCAAGCTGGAGTGGAGGGGTCTGGCCCCACAGCAGCTGGTGTTTATTGGGAGTTTCAGGCAAGTCTGGGCTTGTGTGGCCATTTATAGCACAGGCTGCTAGGTGCCTATTTATGTGACAGAATAAGGGGTCCACTGGGACAGAGCAAACCCAAAGGAAGGAGTTCCATGCACAGGGACAATGATAGCTACTAAGCTGTTAGGGGGGTCTGGGGGGCTCCTATCCCCTGCCCGGTCCCATGAACTTGTTCTACTCTGAGCCTGGGCATGGGGGTGTGCGCAAAACCAGAAAGAACAGCCATCCCCCAGATCATTGTGAATAGTGTACCAACACAGCAAGAACAAGTCTCCATGAACCGGTAAAGAGCCCAGTCTGATTTAGCACACGGAGGACTCCAGAACATTCTATACAGCAGCACTGGCAATAGCAGAAGGTTTGTCTCCAAGTGGAGGCTCGGCGGCCAGCGCCATGTTGACTCAGCAGGAACAGGATGCAGCAGCTATGGCTGCAATGGGAGGTGGCTCTCCAGGTAACTTTGCAGGGGCTCCGGTGGCTTTTTGGCACAGGCCTGGCATCAGAGGCCTCAGCAGCAGCCACTCTAGGCCCTCCCTGATGAGAGGGAAAAAATGGCCTAGGTTATGGGGAGAAACCAAGGCATGCTATTTGTATCATGATCTTGATTTTCACCCCTGCCTTGGGAAAACCCACAGGCTGTCGTAGTCCACATCCACAGGCTGAAGAAAACTTCTAGTCTCTCCTGGCTCCAAGGAAGAGTAGACACCCCACTACACCAAGCTATGAGGGACAATTATACCTCCCTAGGTCACCTTTTCTGGGATAATTAGGGCAAGACCAAGATATGAGCAGGCCCTAGGCAAGGCTCCCATTGAGCCTGCTAGGGCTGGGTAATTGACCATCTCTTGTGGCCAATATTCTTTATACACATGTTCAACGTTCACTTGGGAGAGAGACTGGGCTGTGTGTGGGGGATCCGCAGAGGTCACCGCTGGCAGGAGTCTGCATCCCCTCTTTTGGGTGGGACAGATCTCCAGGTTCCAAAGACCCCTAGGGAGGCAGTTTCAGGTGGCCTAGAACCCCAGCAGAGATGGCTGAGTGGAACAGAAACTCTGCAGGTAACAGGTCTGCCCCTCTTCCAGAGAAGCCTTTTATATTTTTTGAGGATGTCAAGGACATACCTTTTGGAGCCCTGGTCCCCTTCAAGAGTGGTTTTTGAGAACACTCCTTTTGCTCGTACCTAGTTTAAGTTAAGAGTGTGTCTGGAAAGTCATATTTTCTCTATCTTGTTACATTTTAGTGCAAACATCATTGAGGTTGTTGCCTAGCAAATCCTCCTTTAATCTAGCTCTGGGAGTATTGCTACCCTATCAGCCAGAAAGTGCTTTGTGGCTAATTTTCTGCTCACTTTAATTCTGCTTACTGGTTTGTGAATACAGAACCTCACACAGAGGTTTTGGTTGAGGATACACATTTTTTTTTAACTCTCCTTACCCTTTGTGCTCCTTTTCTCCCTCCAGCTGGTCAAACTTCAACCCCATCTATCAAATACATATAAAATAGTTTCCTCAAAAGTTCAGATTAATAGTACCAGAATCTTTGATTTTGTAGAACTACATATTACTTTGATACCTATTTTTGCTTTACCTACTGTACAAACAGAATCTGAAAACAAGTTTTTTGTTTGTTTGTTTGTTTTTAAGAAACAGAGAGAGTGTGTGTGAGCACATGAGCATGAGCAGGGAAGGGCAGAGGGAGAGGGAGAGAGAGAGAGAGAGAATCCCTAGCAGGCTCCATGCCCACCAGGGAGCCCAGCAAGGGGCCTGATCCCACAACTCTGAGATCATGACCAGAGCGGAAATCAAGAGTCGCGTGCTCAGCTGACTGAGCTACCCAGGCGCCCCTGAAAACAAGTTTCTAAAATGAATACCAGCTCACATAGCTCTCTGTGTTTGTCCTCCTTTTATAGCTCCCCAATGTCTGTGTGATAAAAGTCTGTATTCTCTGGCTTGATATTTAGACCTTTTGTGATCAAACCTCACCTCCTTTTCCACTGTGCTCTCCAAGATTCCCTCTCATGCCCTTTGGCTTGTACCCATACTGAAAATTATAAGCATTCCAGGATTACAACAAAAAGCTTAGAGACACACACCCAATTATCCAGCAGGCTCCCAGGACACTGTCTGAACTTCCTGAAACATCAGGGAAAACATCGAAGTGACATCTCCAGCATGATTCATTGTACTAAATACTTACAAATTCGGCATGCACCAGACCCATGGCACAGTTCAAATCAGCCGAAGTCTTCTCATTGCTCAGCTCCCTTCCATCACCACAGCAGCCCACACCCAGTAGTAAACAGCAAGGACCCCCAACAAAAGAAGGAAGACATTAAATTTCAGTGTTCATAGTTTAGAGTCTCACGTAGCTGTCCAGTTTTTCTCTCCTTGTTATCCTATGATATACAATCCTCGAAAGAGTCCCATCTGACTCGGACAGAGAAACCTCCGTGTCTTCCAAGCTGCCCACGAGTGCTCGCTTCGGCAGCACATATACCAAGCTGCCCATGATGGAGTCATAGGATATCCCCAGCCTTAAAAACTAGCCAAGGAAATGACATGAGAGTTTCTTTTCCTTGGACAACAGGCAACATAGGGCAGTAACCACTGAGAGACAGAAAATAAATGAGATGAGACCTACAGTGGCCTCCATTTATTGCCTGTAGAGTTTCCAGGCTGATGTTCAGAGAGGTGAAGTCCAAACAGAGCTTGACAATTCAGTTGAATTGAGTTTGACAGAGTTCAAAGCTTAGAGATGCCAAATTGGCTAGAATTTCTAGGGCAAAATATGAGAGAGGAGGGAGCTTCACAGAGAGCTCCAAAAATCTGTGAAAAGATCCTGTGGAGTATGTGGATGAGGACTGATCAGAGTATGTATGCACTACCTGAGGCCAGGAAAAGAATCAGTAGAAAGGAGCAGGCAGGGGCGCCTGGGTGGCTCAGTCAGTTAAGCAATTGCCTTTGAATCCGGTCATGATCCCTGGGTCCTGGGATCGAGTCCCACATCTGGCTCCCTGATGAATGGGGAGCCTGCTTCTCCCTCTCCCTCTGCCTGCCCCTCCCCTGTTTATACTCTCTCTGTGTGTCAAATAAAAAAAAATAAAATCTTTAAAAAAAAGGAGTGGGCAAAAAAAAAAAAAATCAATAGAGATCACACAAGGCTAGAAATAATTTGTGTTCCCATGAGCCAGGGTAGAAAGACCTTATAATACAGTGGGCATTGAGCACAGATTTCAGAAGATATTGCCTTAATCGTGAGACCAAATTAGCCCTAGATCTGCCCTAACAAAATACGAAAGTCAGCCTTGAAATAATTGCTCCCCAGAACAAAGTCCAACAATATACAAAGGTAAACAACATAACCCATAAATTGTGTACTGTTTAGCATACAGTAAAAAATTATCAGGAGTGCAAAGAAGCAGGAAAAGGTGACCTATAACTACAAGAAAAAGTGATACCATAAATAGGTTTTCAAAAGACACTGATATTAGAATCAGCACACAAGGATGTTGATACAGTGATTATAAACATACTCCTTATCTTCAAGGAGATAAAGGAAAACATAAACACGGTGAGAGACATGGGAGATACAAAAAAGCCCCAAATCAAATTTTTAGAGATCAAGAATACTCCATATTAAGTAAAAAATACACTAGATGAGAGTAACAGCCAATTAAACATTGAAAAAGAAAGATAAATGAATGTGAAGACATAGTAGTAGAAATATTTAAACTGAAAGCAAGTAAAAAGATTATATCAAATTGAAAAAAAAATCAGTGAGCTATGAGATTATATCAAGCAATTGAACACATGTATAATGGGAGTTCCCTTTTTTTTAGTTAACATATAGCACAGTATTTTTGGAGTAGAATTCAGTGATTTATCACTTACATACAACACCCAGTGCTCATCACAAACAGTGCCTTCCTTACTCCCTCCCCATCACCCATCTAGGCCATCCCCCACCCTCAATTTGTTCTCTGTTGTTAAGGTCACTTATGGCTTATTTCCCTCTCTCTTTTTTAACTTTCCCTCTTCCCATATGTTCATCTGTTTTCTTTCTTAAATTCCACATGAATGAGATCATACGGTATTTGTCTTTCTCTGATTTATTTCACTTAATATAATACTCTCTAGCTGCAGCCACAATGTTGCAAATGGCAAGATTTAATTCTTTTTGACTGTTGAACATTTAATGCAATTCCTGTCAAAATGCCACCAGCATTTTTCACAGAGCTGGAACAATCCTAAAATTTGTATTGAACCACAGAAGATCCCAAATAACCAAAGCAATTCAGAAAAAGAAAGAACTGAAGGCATCACCATTCTGGATTTCAAATTATATTACAAAGTTGTAGTCATCAAAACAGTTTGGTAATTGGAGTTTTATGAGGAAATTTAAAAAAGAGTGAAAAAGAGCGAAAAAGGAAAAATACCTGAAAAAATCATGACCAAAAAGGTCTAAATGTGATGAAAATTATAAACCTACAGAAAGAATAATCTCAACAGACCCCAAGCAAAAGAAACATGAATAAAACAACACGACGGTATATCATAATCAAATTGCTTAAAACAAATGATAGAGAGAAAGTCTTAAAAGCAGCCAAAGAAGAAGACATATTACATGAAGGGGCTAAAGAATGCAAATTTCCCATGAGAAATTAAGCAAATCAGAAGACCACAGAGCGATAGCATTAAAATACTGAAAGAAAAACTGCCCTCATAAAATTCTACACTCAACCAAAAATCTTCAAGAAAATGAAAGCAAACTAACAGGAAGTTGAGAGAATTTATCATCAGCATACTAACTTTATAAGAAATGTTAAAAGGAATTTCTTAGACAGAAGGAAGATGATACCCTTGACAATATACAGAAGAATGAAGAACGGTGGAAATGGTAAACATATAGGTAAACGAAAGTATATCTTGCCCCCTTGTCTTCCAAATCTCTTTAAAAGATAATTGACTGCTCCAAGCAAAAGTAGTAACAATGTACTGTGGAGTTTAGGACATAGGTAGAATGTTATACATTAGAATGTATGACAATAATAATAGCACAAAAGTCTGGAGGGGAAGTGTTGAAAAGTTCTTAAACCATATGTAAGTAGCATTACATTATTTGAAGACAGACTGTGATGAGTTAAAGATGTACACTGTGGGGGCACCTGGGTGACTCAGTTGGTTAAGCCTCATACTCTTGGTTTTGGCTCAGGTCATGATCCAGAAGTTGTGACACCAAGCCCAGTGATGGGCTCCATGTTCAGTATGGAGTCTGCTTGAGATTCTCTCTCCTTCCCCCTTCCCCTCTCCCCTGCTCACTCTCTCAAATAAATAAATATATAAAATCTTAAAAAAAAAAAAGATGTACATTGTAAATCCTAGAGCAACCACTAAGACAAGACAAAACAAAACTTATAGCTAATAAACTAATAATAGAGATAAAACAGATTAGGATAGGGACATGCTCAAGGTCATCAGCACTTAACAACCATATATCAAAGGGAAATGAACAAAACTACAAAGCAAACGGGGGGAGGATAAAGGACCTAGGTCTCCCTATGTAACTGTAGCCTAGTCATGAAATGCAACTACAAGGTATCCTAACATAAAAGATAATGTGGTTGTCATTGGCACCACTAATCTTAGAGAAACACACATATGTTTGTAGAGAGTGACATTAACTGACACAAAAGGCACCACCCAGGGACGCAAAGAAAGAGACACTCAGGCCAAATTGGAGAGACAGGTGTAAGGTATTGACTCCAGCTGTCCCCTTTCCACTGAGAACTCAATCTAGATCAACCCAATTCCATTTTGAGAATTCTATTTTTAAAGCCTCTCTACCACCAAGGACTTGTAGCTACTCAAGTCAACATATGTTCTCATGTTCTTCTCTCTCCTCTGACTGCAACACCTTTCCCTGTCTTGTTACCTTGGCCAAGTCCCAGTTGACTGGTAGGTTTCAGTTAATGAATCACCTCTCCTGAAAAGCATGGCCTACTCTCTCCAGGTGATTGCCACTGGGTTCCCACAGCACCTGGAGCACAACTGTAGCTTAGCATTAAGATACAGTCTATCCAGGGCACCTGGGTGGTTCAGTCGTTTAAGTGGCCAACTCTTGATTTTAGCTCAGGTCATGATCTCAGGGTCATGGGATCGAGCCCCACATCAGGCTCTGTGCTCAGAGTGGCATCTGCTTGTCCCTCTCCCTCTGCTCCTTCCCCCCAACACTCATGTGCGATCTCTCTCTATATATCCCTATCTCTATCTCTAAAATAAGTAAATAAAACCTTAAAAAAAAAAAGATACCACCTACTGGCACCCCTAGAAATCATTATAGCTTCTTACCAAATAACCCTGCACCCTACAACCCTGATGTAAAAACCATCAAAGAAATATTGAAGTATTTGTCTTCATATCTTGTGGTCTTCCTCTCCTATAAAATCATGTTGAGATAATTTGAAAAGTTAGAACACCAGTAAAACAGGAAACTTCAAAATAAAAATTGAATAAAAATCAAAGCAAAGTCTCAAGAAACAGATACATAGAATATTGGGGTACATTTCTGAAATCGAAGACAAAAATTAGCTCTGTGCTTCACAATCTAATGCAGAATTAGGAACATTTTGGGCCGCAGAGATTTGAATAAAGAAGTAAAGGGAGAAAAGAGTTCAGAGCCCTCTTAAAGAAAAATTTTTTTTAAAAGATTTTATTTATTTATTTGAGAGAGAGACAGGGAGAGAGAGCATGAGTGAGGAGAAGGGCAGAGAGAGAAGCAGAGAGCCCTTTTAATTGATTGTCCCAGGGCAGAGAATGAGAGCCCATGGTAACATCCTGCCATGACCCTCAGACCTTCCAAAGATTCTATAAAAATGCATATTAAATTACTAAATATTATTAAATCATTAAATATTTAAATATTATTACATATATTAAATTACATCTATTAAATTCTAATATGCTGAAATTGGCCAGAGTGGTTCCTGTTTTCTTTTTTTCTGCAGCATCATGGTGAGCAGACACCCATGAACAGAAAAATACATATAATAGACGGGCCAGGGATTTCTGGGCTTTGTGAAGTCCATTGCTCCAAGAATCTCCCCTATAGGTTTTTCTGGGTTGGGTTAGTGAGCATCGTCCCTGAAAGACCAAGTAAGTCCAGTTTCTGAAACCTTCCTGTAAGTGGCCCGGATGAGGCTCTGGGGAGCTGTCTCCTTAAATGACTTCTTGTTTTTCTAGCCACAAATAGTATGTTGTAGATAATATATTATAATAAGCAGTTACTCCTACTGTTAACCCTATTTACAGGTGAGACTACTGAGGGTTGGAGTGGTTAGTGATGCACCCATCATCTCAAAGGTGGTGAGACTCCATTGAGACAACTGGACCCATTCCCATGACCTCGGCAGCAGCCCAGCATCTCCAGAAACTGTCAGCTCTGACTGGATTTCAAACAGCATTGTATTTCTTGATGTAGGGATGCTGCCTGTCTATTTTTATGTCTATATTTGCAAGTCTGACAAACTTCAAAATAAAAAAAAAACACACACACAAAAAGAAATATATTTTTGAGAAAGGGAAAAACCATCCAATAATGGCAGAGACAGAACTGACTTGGTAAATGTTATGGGCTTTAAAAACAGTATTAAACTCCTCAGCAACTTTCATAATAGTCATGTGCCAGGACACAGAGAAAACCATGTTTTACCATCTGTTAGCTCTTACATTTGGCATCTTGTGAGATGTCACTTTTCAACCAAAGAGCCATCATCAATTTCAGATCAGGCGAAGAGTAACAGGTGATTAACTCTTTTTCCAAAGAAGCTGTCGAATTTTTGCTTGTGGTATTCTATTCATAACTGGGTGGCTATGTATCAGAAAGTAGAACTAAGAAGATACTTGAAGGTGTGTGTTTTTGTTCCTTATAAAACATGTGCAGTGTTCTGAAATTTCTATCGCAGCTTCTGTTAAGGACGAGGAACAGATCCTTCGCTCTCCTCCAGTGAGAGCCGCTCTCTTGCACAGAAGCAAGCTCTGTCTCCTGGTTGGGCAAATCCAGGCTGTTGCTTGTGTCTCAGCCTGCACCACCTCCCCCTTGATTAATGAAACTCTGCAGGGAGCCTGCTCTGTGTCAGCTGGGTTGAACATTTCAGGACGTAATCAATTTCCTTTGTCAGTTTCTCTGCTTTATCTGATTACAAACTCTTTCCTCTCTAAATACCACTTTCCGTAACAATCAGGCAGGAGATTCCATCATTCATCACTCACTCCTTCTGCAACAACTTTTATTTTGTAGCATGTGATACAGGCAATTTGTCCCCCCAAAACCCCTCTCTGGGAGATGGGTGAGCTAATCCTCATGGAGAAGACTCCCCGCCACTCTTCTGGGGTGGGTGGGTGGGAGGGCATTTCGACCTAGACCATCTTCCTAATTTCCTTTGGCAACTAAGCAGAGTTTGTTTCTCTGTGAAGCTATTCTTGATTGTGGGCCTCTTAGGATCTAGGTCCTCTTTGTATATGATGTCCGAAGTATTCCAAGAACTCTCCCAGGGAGCTATTATCCTGATTTTTACAGCAGAGAAATTTGAGGCTTAGTAAGGTGAAGGTGAAGTGATCTGCCGAGGGTCATAGAAGTTTCATCGATTCTAAGGTACAAGCCCTTTCCACCTCCATACCTAGGTGTCCTCCTGGCTGTTGGTCCCTGTTCCCGGGGCCCGTGGGTCTAGGAATGGGGCTTCTGTGGAATCTCCATCTCCCTGACCCATATCCTCTCCCACCTATCTTCTCGGCCACGTGAAAAGCTTCCCGAAGGCTCAGTCACTATGTGTCTAAGACCTCTGGGTGTGCGCTGGGTGGTTGGTATTCAGGTAGTCAGATGGGCAATCAGAAAAAAGCACATGCTTTTTTACCCAGGGACTGACTTCGGGACAGTTATGTGCTCCCGAGGTGAATTTTACTTTTATTTACATTTTTACCTTTTCTGTTTTAAAAGTGGCTATAGTTCCTTCCGGGGGTTTTGTGTTCTCTTTCTGGAGATCACCTTGAACCAGGTCCCAAGTAGGTCCTCACAAAGAGCCAGATGCACGGTCGTTTCCTCTGTGTGCTGGGCAGAGCGAATGGGTGCCCTCAGCATCGTCCTAGCAAACTCTGGGGATGGGGGCATCAGGAGGCTTCTGAAGAAACCAAGGGAATATGACTCACCTTGAACCTGGCTTTGCCACTTTCTTCTCCAGCAAAGAGTAATTTCCCAAAAAGGCTGGGTCCCTCTTTGCCAGCTACTCTCTGAGTCTCTCAGCCCCGTTAAGCCTGCCTGGAAGAAGACTGTGAGGTCACAGCCTTCCGTCCTCCCACAGGGATTCATGAACACCAGTCAAGACCTTGAGATGAGATCCCACTGCCGGCAAGGTCTCAGGGTTTTCTCAGAGAGGGCACCATGGGGCAGCAGCGCAAACACACACCACCATGGTTCTCCATCACACAACACAACAAAACGGAAGCGCAGAAGATGATGTTCACCCCACTTACTAAGTGTAACCTCAGAAGTTGTGGGCACTTCTGATGTTTTCATCACATCGCCTTCAGAACTTGTCATCACAGCCCTAGGGCAAAGCATCATTGCTGCTGGGGGAAACTGTTGGGGCAGCAGAGTGGCCAATGGGAAAGGGACCTGTGTGTCTCCCCTGGCACCTGCCCGGGGCCAGGGCTGTGCAGTCTGACCTGGACAGAAAAGTCCAATGGTGAAAGCAAGTTAGGGGTCAGGGCGTGAAATGGGTCAGGGAGATGGTTCAGGAGAACGCTTCTCCATGGCAATGGCCTCAGGGCACCACAAAGTGGTAAAGAGGCAGCGAAGGGTCAAATGTTGTCCTCTCGAAGGACTGGGGTGTGCTGGATGGTCTCAAAGTGTTCTTCAGTTCCCTGTCATTTAACACCCTCTTCATGAGCTCATGCTATGTGCTAGGAGCTTAGTACTCCGAAGAGCTGACAGTTTTATGGTTAAGGGACAACATTTTTATAGAGTTCAAGAACAGTTATATTAGTTTTCTAACCACACGTATGTCCTGAGCGAGACAAGAAGCTAAAAAAGCAGGGAGGCCATCAGCTGGATGCTAAAATTGCAGAACAAAATTTGTAAGGAGTCAGCCTTCTGTTGGTTTGGGAACAAACAGCAGTGGGCTAATGGGAAGAAAGGCGTGCACGTGGGAGCCACCCACAGATGGGACTTGGATCTTGGTGTCACTCCCCACATATCATGTTACCTTTAAGGAAATGTCTCTGTTTGTATGCTTGGCTGATACCAGCTGGTGGAAAGTTCATGTGTTGCTTGAGATTCAAGGCTGCTCGAATTTACAATCCTTAATTTGTAGGAATTTATATAATACAGCTAAATTGAATCCAGCGCGTCTTGTTGGGGAAAGCATGGATCTGGGAGATAGACACATCCATGACCTGTCTGGGGTCATGTGGCTACCGTGCCACTTGGTTCAGGAGGTTGGGCCTGCAGACTCTTGTTTGCCAAATGGGAATAATCATAAAGACTTTCTTGAATTATATGAGGATTAGAGAAGATCATACACATTAACAACGCTAGCCCAATCCCAGTACTTATAAAAACATTACCTGGGTTTGCACAAGCAAATGCGTCTGTCCCCATTAGGTTTTCACAAGAGTTTTGATGAGCCAGAGTAGGGAAGTGGGGGCCCAGGACAGGAGATTGGCTGAAGCGGGGGACAGGCTCAGAGAAGCAGGGCTGCGTGGAACCTTCCTGTGAGCAGGTCAGCAACATCATGAGAACCACGGTCAGAGTGAGAACCACGGTCAGAGTGAGAACCACGGTCAGAGTGAGAACCACGGTCAGAGTGAAGCCACAAAAGCAGGGAGACCGTGATGGGCAGGCGCATCTGCTTCCCAAATACCTTTTGAGTCCATTCGCTTCTGCTCATCCTATTGCCACTGTCAGAGGTCTGGGCACCTGGGATCCTCCAAGGGCCTCCTAACTCATTTCTCCACCTCTCCACCCCTGTTCCGTCCCTCTGCTCCTCCACTCCGAGGTCAGATCCACCCGGGCTCACAGCCCTCATGACTGCTCCTTGCCTTCAGTATAAAGTCACAGGTCCTGCCACGGTTTCTGACACCTGCTGGATCTGGTCCCTCACATCCTGCCAGCCGGCCTCCTTCAGCCTTGCTGAAGACATTCTGTTTCTCCACCTTACCTTGCTCCCTGTGGTCCCTGGGTCTTTGCACATTCTGTTCTCCATGCATAGAACATTCTGACCCTCTCCCTGTTTTCTGGTGTCTTCTATTTATCTTTTAGACTCCTGGTTCTACATGTTTCTTCCTCTGGAAAGCCCTCCATGCCTTACCTGTCCAGCCCCAGACTGGGTGGATAACTACTCCAATCTCTAAGTTGCATAAAGGCACCTGACACGGTAGATGGCATACAGTGGCATACAATACATGTTTGCTGAGTGAATGGATCTCCCTGCCAGAAGAGTTGTAGGTTCGCAGGCAGATTGTGTTGAACTCATTTATGAGATGCTCTCATCTACGTTTTTCCCACCTGTGTCAGTCAGGATTCCACCCGGAAACAGATGGCTGAAACCTGGGTGGCTCAGTGGGTTGAGCCTCTGCCTTTGGGTCAGGCCATGATCTCAGGGTCCTGGGATCAAGCACCGCATTGGGCTCTCTTCTCAGTAGGGGGTCTGCTTCCCCCACCCCCTCTCTCTCTGCCTGCCTCTCTGCCTACTTGTGATCTCTGTTTGTGAAACAAATAAATAAAATCTTAAACAAAACAAAACAAAGGGGCGCCTGGGTGGCTCAGTGAGTTAAGCCGCTGCCTTCGGCTCAGGTCATAATCTCAGGGTCCTGGGATCGAACCCCACATTGGGCTCTCTGCTCAGCGGGGAGCCTGCTTCCCCCTCTCTCTCTGCCTGCCTCTCTGCCTACTTGTGATCTCTATCAAATAAATAAATAAAATCTTTAAAAAAAAAAAAAAACAAAAAAACCAGGGTAATCTAGAAGAGTGTGACCCAGAGACTTTTTATAAAGGTGTAGCCAAGTTTGAGGGAATCCAACAAGGGAGGGCCAAAAACACCCGCCCTGGGACTAAGGACAGTGGGAAGCCACCATCTCCTTGGGCCCAACCAGACAAGAGGAGATGGGAATTAGAGAAACTCGGAGCCATAGTCAAAGGAGAGACCTATTTGGTATGAGCTGGGGCCTTTGGCAGAGGAAGGCAGCCCCTGCCCATCTGGGCTGCGCCCCCCCATCCTCCCTTCTCTTACTCACGCCTCCATTGGCCAAAACCAACTGGCCAAGACCAGCAGACAGCCAGGGATGAGAAGCCCTGTCAATGCAGTCACAGATCTGTGGGCTCTGAGCAGAGTGGAGCAAGGTGGTGTGTGACTGCAGGGAGAAACAGAAGATCCAGTTGTTCTGATCACTTATCTAATAACCTGTCCTAAGCCACTGTAGGGAACAGCTTCCACCTGCTGCTGTGGATGCTACCATCCCTTGGAAAGGAATGATGTTGACTTGCCAATTGAATACAGATTCAATAGAAGTGATTTAGAAAACACTTTCATTTGGGGTGCTTGGGTGGCTCAGTCCCTTAAGCATCCGACTCTTGATTTCAGCCGTGGTCATGATCTTGAGGTTGTGAGATTGAACCCAGTGTGAGGCTGCACACTGGGCGTGGGACATACTTGGGATTCTCTCTCTTCCTCTCCCTCTGCTCTTCCACCTCTTAACTGAAAAGATTAAGATTTTTTTTTAGGGCACCTGGGTGGCTCAGTTGGTTAAGCGTCTGCCTTCGGCTCAGGTCATGATCCTGGAGTCCGGAGATTGAGTCCTGCATCAGGTTCCCTGCTCTGCGGGAAGTCTGCTTCTCCCTCCGACCCTCTCCGCTCTTGTGCTCACTCTCTTTCTCTCTCATTCTCTGTCTCTAAAATGAATAAATAAAAAATCTTTTAAAAAATTAAGATTTTTAAAATGTTCTATTATTACATTTCTATTCTAAACGTTCTATTATTATAATTCTATTTGGACAGTCTTATTTGTCACATAATGAAAGTAGATTTAACATTGTAGTTTCAGTTTTAAAAATCTGCCTTGAGATTTATCCCATACTGAGACATAACTCAGCCTCCAGTCTGCAGGTGAGCTTGCCCCCTACCAAACAGGCTAAAGTCTGAGCAAGGACCTTTGTCCGGACTGAGAGGCATCTCTTTCTGCGGTATGAAACATCTCAGCAGGGACGGGTGTGAGTTTCCCCACTGTCTGTCCATTGGTCATGCAAATCAGATGTCAGACCCATGCAAATTAGATGTTGGACCCAGAGAAGCTTGCAATTAGAGGGTTAATATGTCGTCCCCTGGAAGATGTCAGCACAGAGTCAGGCCTCTCTTTCCGCTGCAACAGACGCGAGCTTCTTCACTTGCGATTCCATAAATAGCTTCCTGTCTGCTGAACCCTGGTGTGCTGGGATAATTCAAAAGTCAGACAGCATGCAAAGGCTCCCTGGGTGTATGAAAGGCTTGCAACACCACCTGCTTTGTCTGTATTTAGGTGCCTAGTTTGTTAGCTCAGAGTACTACAAGTTAAGGGTGGGGGCCAGATGCTACCCAGGACTCATTTAATCTAAAGGAACCCTAATATTCCAACAGAATCAGAGGAGCCACACCTGTGAGATTTTTGTGTTTGTCCTTCCTTCACTCTTCACCAAGCTCCAAGTGCTTTCCTGGAGGGGCTCCAGCTGTGAATAACCCCACATTTGTGGAATGTGGAGCCTGCTCTGTTTTGGGATGGCTTCGGTAGACCACGGGCACCCCCCCCCCACAGTCACATGCTGAAACCCAAATCCCCTATATTATGGCATTAATAGGTGGTTTTTTGTGAGGTGAGTAGGTCAGGAGACTGGAGTCCTCATGATGGGATAAGTGCATTTAGCAGAAAAGACAGAAGAGAGAAGATCTCTCTTCACCTCCAGGGGTCTCGGGAAAATGGTAGCCATCTGCTCACAAACCAGGAAGAGGGCTCTCACGAGACAACTAGATCTGCAGACGCCTAGATCTTGGGCTTCCAAGCCTCCAGAACTTTCGAGAAAGAAGTGTTGGTTGTTCAAGTCAACAAGCCAGCCAGTGCAGGATATCTTGTGAATAGCAGCTTGAACTGGCTGAAACAGTGGGTGTGGGATGGGGGGGTATAAGATGGACACTGTGTTAAGCACGTTTTCTCCAAGATTCTTCGAGTGAAACAGTTCACATCTGGTTTGTTTCTCCCACCATGGTAAAGAAACTGTCTATCCAGGAGAATTGGCTCAAATATGTATACAGGTTGGATTTCCTAATCCCCTTTGGGCTTCTCGTTCAAAATGTGACTTTTGGAAGAACAACTTTGCCTAACAAATGTTGGGAGCAAAGCTGGGGAAGGGAGAGGGAGGAAAAGAAGGGGGTTGTGTCAGGGTGCTCTTGTAGGCCAGCAGTGACGGGTCCCTTTGTGTCACTGGCTCAGAGAGGTCAAGGCCATGTGTGTGCAATCTAGAGTGGGGCAGATGCCACAGCCACAGAACAACAGGATGCAGTGAGCTCGGTCTCTCCAGTTGATGGGGCATCCGCCAAATCAAGCAGAGACAAGTACAGGAACTAAGGGGTGGGAATTTGCTGTCAGGACCCAATAGGTGTGTGGGGAGGGTGGGCACTGGCAGAACCTGGGGAGCCCACCGGCTGTGTCTTTGCTGGGCTGGGGCCCCTTGTGAAGGTCCCAAGTCTGAAACTAACCAGCATAAGACAAAACTGGAAAGGGTGAGGGTGACGTGGCTTTGGATGCTCAGAGCCTGGACTGATCCCGGTTCCACTCTGCACTGTTGTGAAGGCACCTGTTACTGATCTTCCATTTTTTCCTCTGTAAACACAGCTTTCCTCAAAAGCTTTCAGCGAGGACTACCAGTGAGCCCATAGTAGGGTCTCAGGAAATGGGAGCAGTTGCCTTTATTAATGCAGGAATCAGTGAACTGTGTAGGGTAGATTTTCCAGAATCCACACGCACAAAACAGATGTAAGTGCTGCCAGTCATGTGTTCTGGTGACATTTATTTTAAGCATCGTTGTGTTGGAGGGGCTGCCAGTACAAACATGACTAAGCCCTGGGCTTCCCTGGTGAAACTGGGGCACAGGGAGGGTCCTGGGATACAGGGAATGACATCCCCACGCCTCCCTCTCCCCGCTCCCTCTCCAGAGTCTGGGGAGATGCAACAAGGAAGGCTATAAATAGCTAAGCAAATCAATAAGCAATGCACCCAATTAAAGATGGTTTTAATTATATGAGCCTGCCTGGCCACCAGACACTCAAGTCAAACAGAGTAAATGTAATTTCCTTTAAGCATCACCTTCCCTAAGGTCAAAAGTTTATGGATCATCTCTAAGTCCCTCCAGAAAACACATCTCCGATCTCACTGGTCTGCCAGTGTCCATGCAGCACGCCCCTTGGTCTTCCCTGAGGTTTCAGGAAGGCTCTGATTCTAGGCCAGTGGGGGGTCGGAGATGCCTTCTGCAGTGCCTTTCATCTACCAGCTTGAAATCAGCTAAGCAGAGCCTGGGAACAACTTGCCTGCCAGCCAACACACAAGCAGGGAGCCTCTGGTTATCGTCCTATAGGTATGGCGGGTGAAGGTTTCCCAGACTTCGAAAGTTCCCCCAATCTAACTCTTGAGAGTAAGAACGTGTCTCTCTCCATGTTTCCATGGGGCAGGTCAGTATAGTGGTGCTCTCAGACCAGGCGCCTGCCATGGGACCCTCTGTCAGGGGTCACATTCAGAGAGACAATCAATTCCTTAAAGAATATGACACCTCTGTCACTCAGGACTCAGTGATCTGGGCTGGTTCAGTGCTCCCCACACCTCTAACCCCTCTTCAGGCCCCAGGGAGACACTTCACTCTCTTGCCCCACGACTCACATATTGAGCAGATCTGCACGCTGACACCAGGAGGTGCACTTCCTTGGAGTCCAGGCAGAATCTGAACTGTGGAAGCTCAAGAGAAGAGAAGAGAAAGAGGAATGTATCAACTTGTCAAATCCTTCCTCTTCCCATAAATGCAATCAGTTCTTGCATAGCAAAAATCTCATTTCCCAGAGGGGCTGATGCCCATTTCTTTGCTTCTCCTCACCTCTGAGTCCTAGCTCCAGGCAGGTGCTGGCTAGTAGGGTGTTCGCAGCAGAGGCTGGGGAGTGCTCTGCCTCCTAGGGCTTTCAAATGTGTGTACATAAAGGTGGAAAATCAACACGGGCCAGATAATGACACGAAGTCTCAACCTTGACAATGAGATGGATCTTCAATGCTAGAATTGTAACTGGCTTTATTTTTATAAAAATATTTAATAGGGTGTAACCACTTTTTCAAAAATATAAATAAAAGTTGCAATTTCATTTAAGTAATTTTGACTTACACTTTTGATATTCATGAATTATAACCTGCCTGCTTTTAAAATTCCTAGATGACTTTGTAAACGTCAGACTTTAAAGAATGAATGTTTTGAAAACACAAACTAATTTTAATTTACATTTTTTATGAGCTGACATTCAGATTCTATATACTTAAAATACAATTCTCTATATTTTAAAATCCTTGGGGTGAATCATTGGGTATGAGTATAATCGAGATTGTGATGGGTATAGAAAGACAAAAATAGAGCTTAAAAAAGAAAAAGAGGATGAAAAGATAGAAAATCTTCAATCTGTTTAAAATTTTTAGAACTGGAACCAGTGAAATTTAGCAGACCTCTGGTGAACCTACCTCACAACAAATTTACAAATACAATATACCCAATTCTTTATTTAATGACGCTTTAATTACTAATCAAAACAATGGAAATGAAAATTAGAAAACTATTTGGATTAAATTGATAACTTGAAGAGGTCAAGTAAGATCTCTAAAACATACTCTCTACTCTCTGAAGATTTAATTATCAATCAAAACGATGAGCTTATAAGAGGGCTGTCGTTTCTACTCTTGTTAGGGTTTGATCCATGTTCAGGGTGATCCCGGCTGCTCAGATTCTTGTCAGCCAGCGTGGTCCTGCAAGGGTGTGGGGGGGTCCATGGGCATAGCTCCCCATGTTCTGAACCTGCGCTTTGCCACCCAGCCACCACCCATTGGATCAAATCCTCTCTAGGACAGTTTCCATTCAAGGTTACAGAGACGCCGTTAACCAATAGCACATTCTGTTAAGAATCAGGAGTGAGGTACAATCTCAAAGTTTCTAGCACAGTGGCTTGCAAGAAACAGACCTTAATAATGTTTTCTAAATTTACTTGGAAATCACCAACAAGCATGCCCTTCCGTGGTCGGGAGAGAAGCTGCTCATTCTTTAAATATATGTTGAGCATCATTGTGGCAGGGACTGGAGGTGAAGACAAGGGCCCGGGCTTCATGAAATCTGGTTGGTGGAGAAGACAGATGTGATTCAAAGAATTAAGCAAGCTGACAGAGGACGAGGATGAGAAAACGTGACTGACTTCTCATCACAGACACTCACAGCCAGAGCCGCCTGGAGGAAGGAGCGTGTGGTGACGACATCCTCCCCTCCGCCACCCCAGGAACCTGACCTTCTTCATGCTCCTTTCCCCATTTCTGATTCTCCCTCCCTCCGCAAGCCGCCCTGTGGGGTTATCTGCAAGAAACATGACATCCTTACTAGGAAGTGCCAGTATTCAAATAAATGGAAATTCAGAGCAGGGAGAATGCATCACAGGGGCTTATATTAAAAATAATAATGATGATCGTGATGAATGCTCTTGTCCTTGGAGAAACAGGTTTGTGTCTCCATGTATGAGAAATGGCTGCCTGTAGCATCAGGGCTGTAAACGTGCTTTCCTGAGATTCTAGTGGGTGCTGTAAAAAAAAAAAAAAAAAAAAAAAAAAGAAAAAAAAAGAAAGAAAGAAAGAAACAAGGCTGTGGGAAGACTGAGAAAAAAAAAATAAGGGGCTGGAGCCACAGATGGGTGGAAATCTCACTGATTCCTATAGAAATAGAGCATTTAAAATTAGCTTAGTATAAAAATAATCAGGGATGTGGGGTTGATTTACTATCTATATTCCCCACTGCTTGATTCAGTTTCTGTTTTGAGAAATCTATCACGTATCCAGTTTCCTCCAAAGACTCAGTCCCTGCTCTGGGCCCCCAGAATAGCAGCCACTGCAGCTTCTTGAGGGTCTGTGGAGCTCCAGCCTGGGCCGTCAACCTGGTCCCTCACAGCCTGGGCTCTTGACCTCTGAGTCTCCTGTTGCCTGTGCCTGGCTGAATTCTGAGTTTTCTCTTTCACGGCATCTTGTTATATCCCCAAGTCCAGAAACCCTTGCGCCTTTTTATTTCATTGTATTTTATGTATCTTCCCCCTCCCCAAGACTAACGCCTAGAGCCACACAGGGGAGCCCAGACCCAGGCCCCAATCATTAAGAATCAGGTAGGTAAATCTTTTAATAAAGTTGAAAGCACAGGGCAAGGGCTCAAGCTAGAAGGCTAAGGGCCTTCTGGTCATTGTGATACCTTGTGTGTTTATAAAGGAGTAGCATGGGTATAAATTTGTTCCAAGAAGTATGAACTGCAAGGAATGTATTCCTTCATTCTCCTCAGTCGTTCTATGCTGGTCCAGCCTCCCACCACTGCAACAGTGGCAGAGAAGACCTCTGCCACTTTGAGGGTGACCCATCACTAGGGAAACAGGAGACGCTGCTGTCCTTTGGAGAAGTCCCTGCCCTTCTTCTGTGCCTCTTGCCCATGAACCTGGGTACCTGCCAGGAAGGAAGTCTTGTTCAGGATCTGTGCTGAGGCTCTGGTCTCCCCACAGGCCAACAGCCACTGCTGTTAGGGTCTCATCACCTCCACAGCCCCCCTGCAAGTGGGTTGGGGACCCCACTTCAGCCTCCCTGGCATGGAAAATTCCACTGTCCTGTCACAGGGCTCCTGCCCCTCATGACCTTCAGAGGCTACTCCTCTGTGTTTATTAACCCAAACTTTAAAAAAAAAGGGGGGGGTGCATAATGTGCACATGCAAAATGAAGTTGGGACAAAGGAGGAAGGAGAGTGACTGTTTAATGAGCACAGGGTTTCCCTCTTGGGGCACTGCCAAGGGCAAGGGGTCAGGGTAGTCTCAGCTTTGAACCTTGTTGAACCTTCCATGACAGCTTCAATGAAACTCCACCATTTCCTGAGCTCAGCAGGGTCCTGACCACGCATCCCGTTCCTGCCCCTTGACCCAACCATAGGCTCAGCTCCTTCCAGAGGGGTTCCTCCAAGTCCCAAGCCAGGTCTCATGGTGGGGAGCGAACAGAAGCTCCAGGCGGCGTCCACGGCATCCTTCATTTCTTGTCCCCTGTTTCCTGTTTCCCTGGAGCTGGACTGAGTGCCTTCCACAGAGTGGGGGTGTCCTCAGACTTTCAGGACCACTCAGGGCCATGGCGAGGAGGGAATGTCTCCAGGGAAACCACACTAGGGCCACCTGGGCCCAGCCTTGGCTCAGGTTTCCAGGGAAGGCATCTCTGCCATGTGGTCACCCCAGCAGGCTGCTGGCAGGTCACGCCAGCCTCCGGGAGACGTGGAAATGGGGTGGGAGATGGGGCCCAGCTGTGGAGTCACACACAAGCCCAGCTTCAAGGAGCGCAGAGCACCAGGCACTTAAGAAGAGTTGGCTGATGGTGAACAAATAATAAGGCTTGCAGCTGACGGGAGGCTGGCCGGGCCAGGCGGTCTTTCCAAGCCCGAGGGCGTAGGTCCCATCATCCGCTTCTACCGACGACTCATTCCTGGGCCCAGGAGCCCCTGTCGGGGGCTCAGACTGCCCACAAACAATGGTAAGGGAAGGCAATTCTTTTCTTCCATCTTTCATTCGATCTTACTTCCTCCTATGTTTATTACAGCGATGGAATTCCTGCAGAAAGTCCTGAAGATACGGAAGAACAAGAGTTAGAGGTTTACAGCCAAAGCTCGTCTGGTGACTCATTCGGTGGCTCATTCCGTTAAGCCCCAGACTCTCGATTCTGGCTCAGGTGACGATCTCCGGATGCTGAGACTGAGGCCCACGTGGTCTCCGCATGCAGCGGGAGATCTGCTTGGGTTCCCTTCCCTTTGCCCTTCCCGCCTGTTCACGCTGTCTCTCTCTCTCTCTCTCAATAAATAAATAAATAAATCTTAAAAAAAATAAAATTAAAAACCCAACAACAACAAAGCATTGTAGGTAAGAAACAGGGTGGCAAAGACAAAAGGCCAGCAGCAGGATACAGAATTTGGCCTTGGCCTGTAGTCTGGGAAATGAGCAAGGCTGTCATTAACCTAAGTCGTGGTAGTGTGGTAGTTGGGCCAATACCAATATTATGACCATTGCTAATCAGAAGATGCTACTATGGCAGGGCTGGAGGGCCTCTCGGGGTCTGGGACTGCCTCGTAGGTACGTGAAACCTGGACGTCCGGCAGGACAACAGGGTTCTTGAGAGACAGAGCAGAGCCACCGCAGGAGAACTTTCAGGTCTTGGAAGAAAGATGTATAATAAAAACCAGGAAGCACTCTGCCAACAGCACTGCCCCCCACGGCAGCTGGTGGCCCGGGCTGTTGGTCTCCACAGCTGAGTCAGAGCTTGGGTTAGAGGACAGGAGCCTGTCCAGGTCCTTGCTTTATACCTGAAGGTCTCTCACTGCTAGAACGCTCCAGCCTGACTGGGCCCTGGGGAATGTGGGCAGGAGAAGGCGGGCACCCCCAGCCTGGGCAGTGGTTATGTCACTTCCATCCATCTACAGGCACCCTGATTTGCCCCCAGGGAACCCTCAGGCATGTTTGGAGGGTTTTCAGACTTCAGTAAAGATCAACAAATGCTTTATTGATACGGGGTTGGCACATCACCTCAGTATCCCTCTCACAGGAGGACATAGAGCAAATCTGCCATTACCGTGGGTGATGACAGAGACCAGTGTCGCTGGGCCCGTGTGGGACCTCTGTTTCCTCATGACTCTGTGGGCCATGGACTAGTGAGGCCAAGGATACACACGCCAGGCCTGAGCTCAAATTCAAGTTTGATTTAGATCTGTAAAATGTTGGGGAAAGTATTTAATCTCCCCAAGCCTCAGCGGACCCACAGAATAAGGTAGAGAACATCATAGTCACCAAAAATTTCTTTTGGGGGAGAATACGTGGAATTTGTGTGGAAGAGGCGCTTTGTGGTCAGGTGTGAACCCTCAAAAAAAAAAAAAAATCTGTCCAGGGAAACTGCCTTCTGAAGAGGAGGGGTCTGGTTAAGGGGAAGCCGAGTTGTCTGTCAAGCCAGCAGAACAACCGGGCATGTCAGTACATAAGACACATTTGGGGGCAGGGGGAAATCTGCTGGGAGAGAACCCAAGGCCTCCCTGCTCCCTACCACCACTGCCACTTGCCCTGGCTGGCCAGAAAGGCCTCCAGGGGCTAGACAAGCCTTTGCGGGAGTTTCATGAGGTTGTTCAAGGGTATGTGAGATAAAGACCTCCCTATTCAGTCTTCCCTCAGGAGCCCACAAACTTCCCCTATGACTCCCCAAGGCCCTCCCCAGAGCCAGCCCCCTGTTCTGCTGCAAGTAGGGGCTTGCCGTATGGAGTAAGCAGGAACACGGATAGCCCCCAGACAGTTAGGGGCCCTGGTCTAGATCCCTGCAGGGGGCCAGCGCTGCCCCCTGCAGGCAGTGTAAGTCCGGACCACACAAGGGGGGGTGCTGCTTGCAGGGCCGCCGCCTCTAGGCAGTCTACCCAGAGCTCCTAGACACCTGTACCTATTTTCTGACTTCACCATTCCTGGATGAGAACTAGCTTGTCTGCTGCACCTCCCGCGTGGCATTTTTTAATTGGATTTTGGGTTCCATTCATGCTTTTGAAATTGTTACTTCACCGTGTGCGGCTTGAGCTCCTTGAAGGGCGGGGCTCCCCATTCACCCCTGCACCCCTCACAGGCCTAGATGTGCGCTTCCGCCCAGGCACCCTTCATGAACACACGCATAAAAACCCCCTCCCTGAGAGAGAGATTCTGACGCGGGTGTTAGAAGCTCCGGTGCCCCGCCCACAAAGATACGCTGTGACCTGGAGCTGCTCAGACCTCTTTGAGCACAGATGGGCATGGAGGGCTGACTGGCCATGTCCCATCCTTGTGGTTAGAGCCACGTATAGCTTAGTGCCCACGCCGGGGCACACTGAGTGTGAGATGGGGGCACTCTTCGTAGCTGGCCAGGACAGCAGACACAGGATGGGGTCTTCCCCGGTGCTGGGGGTGCGTGGGCTCCTGTTCCTGCCACACGTCCAGCCTCGGGTCTCCCAGCACATGCCATCAAGCAGGATTCTCATTGCAGCCCAGGCCTCTCAGAATTGTTCCAGAACTACATGAGCCTCTATAACAGAGCAGTGTGCTGTCACTAGGGGCGGGTGGGGGAGGGGGTAACGGCACCAGGATTAGGGAGTCTGCAGCAAAGACTGAGCTGCTCCCCGGTGGCTGCTGGAGCTGGACCCAGAGCCAGAACACATGGGGAGGCTGAGGGTGTCCCTGGAGGGGCAGAGACATTTAAGGGGAATCTTGGAATCAGAGTAGCTTTCCCCTGGCTTCAGTTCCAGTTTCTGGATGGACTCTCAGAGCCATTCCCTCTGGAAGCATGGGGAAGGGGAAGAGTGCTAGTAGCCAGGAATTTTAGAAATCAGGGATGATTATTCCAATTAAAAAAAAAAAAAACGGGAAGAACATGTTTCAAAACTAGGCAGCAATTAGACTAATGCTGATCTTTATTTAAAAACCTAGAAAAATGTGGGGGCACCTGGGTGGCTCAGTTGGTTGAGTGTCGGACTCTTGGTTTCCTCTCAGGTCACGATCTCAGGGAGATGAGACCAAGCCCTGCTTGGGGCTCCCTGCTCAGTGGGGAATCTGCTTGAAATTCTCTCTCTCCCTCTCTCCTCCCTGCTTGCACACACTCTCTCTGTCTCTCTCTAAAACAAATAAATAAATTGTTGGGAGAAAAAAAAACCTAGAAAAATTTTAAAGAGCTGATCGATATTGAATATGGGCTTGAAAAGTCAGATGGACCCACGTGCTTATAAATCATTTGGTTCTATATCCACGAGCAACTTCTTGAAGCTACATTTTATCATTTGCAGGACAGAGGTAAAAATATTTATCCCAAAGAGGTCATTGTGAGAATTAAGTGAATATGCGAAAAGTCTTTTGCATAGTGTCCAGCATAGGGTAAATATTTGATATAATGTACTATAATATAATTGAGAATATAGCATCTATTATATACAGTACATATAATTCATAAGGCAGTATGATGCATAAGTAGGAAAAAACTTTGGTTCACTTAGAATGTTATACTAATTTAATTTAAAAAATTTTTTGATGCTATTATAAGTCTAGCCATAGTACATCAGGATTTTGACAAAAATCCTTAGTAACATCATTACGCTTGTGACAGGAATTCTGTTAGTGATTTCCTCTGGGCAGGAGGTAGAAAACAGCTGGGATGAATGCATTGGGAACTTTGTCTATACCTGCAGTGTTTTATTTTTTATTTTTATTTTATTTTACTTTTAGAGAAAGAGCAAGAGAGAGAGAGAGCATGCGAGTGGTGGCAGGGGAGAGGGGCAGAGGGAGAGGGAGAAAGAATCCTAAGCAGAATCCCTTCTGAGTGCAGAGCCGGGCCAATCACCACGACCCTGAGACCATGACCCCAGCCAAAATCAATAGTCGGGCATTTAACTAACTGAACTACCCAAACACCCCCAGCAGTGTTTCATTAATTAAATAATTCTAAGGAAATAAGTTTGAGTGGGTGGGGAATGCTCACTTCGGATCAAGAGCACATTTTTCTTCCAACCATGACTTTTCCCTTAGAAACTATTGAACAGCCTGGATCCTGACTAAACCACCTGTCTAAGTCTGTTCTGGTTGCTATAACAAAACACTATCGACTGGGTGGCTTATAAACCACAGAAATTTATTTCTCGCAGTACTAGAGGCTGGGAGGTCCATGATCAAGGTGCCCGCATGGTCGTGTTCTGATGAGAACCCTCTTCCTGGCTTATAGCTGGCACCTTCTTGCTCTTACGGTAGAAGGAGCAAGAGATCTCTCTGGAGCCTCTTTTATACTATTGTTTTTAAAAGACTTATTTATTTATTTTAGAGAGAGACAGAGCCTGCAAATGAGCATGAGGGGGAGGGGAGGGGGAAGAGCAGAGGCAGAGAAAGAGAAGGAATCTCAATCAGACTCCCCACAGAGCACGGGGCCAGATTGATCCCAGGACCCTGAGATCATGACCTGGGCAGAAATCAAGAGTCAGACACTCAGCCAACAGAGCCAGCTCAGCCAAAGGTTCCAGCTCCTCTGGAACCTTTTATATTAGGGCATGAATCACGTTCATGAGGACCCCAGCTTCATGATATAATTAACTCTCAAATGCCCCATCTCCAAATACCATCCCATTGGGTATTAGGGTTTCAACATAGGAATTTGCCGGAGGAGGGGGTTGGGGGTGGGAGCAGGGCTTGCAGGGGCGGGACACAAATATTCAAACCTTAGAACCGCTGATTGAAACTGCTCCTTAAACTGTGAACTGCGGTTGATAGCTAAAATCAGGAACAAAAACATTACATTTTTACAGCCCAATCTGTGTGGTTCCTCATGGGAGAATGACATTTTCAAGACTCAGAGCTCCGGAGCCCCGACTTGCCAAAGTCAGCCGAGATGCGGAACATTGCCTTCTCCAAATCACTGCAGGCGAAATCTTTCCTAGACAGCAACTGAGACATTAAAAAAAAAAAAAAAATCACTTTTTAAAATTTGGCCCTGACATTTTAAAATATTCCCGTGACAGTGAAATCAATCGTTACAGAGCATTTGTACTGCCAGCCACATTAGATTGATTCCTTATTTTAGTCTCTTATTTTTAATAAGTAAAATGCAGGTTAAATAGATGTGAACTATATGAAATACAACCCTTATCACAAAATCTAAGCAATACACGGTGACAAGAGAAGTTACAAGTCCAGTTTATGCCTGGTCTGATTTATGTGACTGAGATAATACTTTTTTTTTTTTTTTTTGTAGGGCTGATAGTAGAGGAAACAAGCATTGTACAATGTCTGAGGGGTAAGGTATACTTGCTGTGTTTTTAGCTGTCCCAGTTAGCTACTGCTGCCTAACATATCACCCCAAAATGCGGTGGCTTAAAAAAATAGAAATATTTATTATTATTCAGCATTTGCAAGTCAGCTACAACATTGTGCTCATCTGGGCTGAGCTTTTCCAAGGGCCGCAGGGTTCCCTCAATCTTCTTCTTCAGGTAGCTGGGGGTCCTATGGGGCAGGCAGATGAGTTAACCTAAGATGACTTCATTCATGCAACTCTCAGGCAGCTGGCTGTTTAGTTTAGTTGGGCATTGAGATAATTGAGGGTGTGTGCATGTGTACATGTGTGTGTTGAAGGGAATGAAGAATAGGGATCTCTACTGGGGGGAGAAAGGATGTTACATATAAGAGGACTGTGGGGGTGTCCACCGAGGACAACTGTGACATGCTTTGCATTTCTGTCCATAACCTTGGCCTTTGTTAAGGTTAAGAGAACAGACTTTGAAGTCAGAAAGCCTAGATTTGTGGCAAGGTCCTAAACTTACCGCAACTTAGTTTTCTCATCTCCGGATTTCTCAATCCGGATAGTGTTACCCACCTCTTGGGGGCAGGAGTGAGGGAGACACAAATCACTTAGCGTGGTACTTGGCACATAGTAGATGCTCAACAATTGGATTAAAAAAAAAAAAAAAAGGTCCGATCTTGACCTTCCAGGCATTTATTTGCTTCCGTGATTCTAGACATCCCCAGCTTCTTCCTCTTCTTTTGCATATAGATATAAATAGCTTGGTGTGATCCTGGTGCAATGGGACATGCATTCTATTTATACTCTCATCAGCAAAAGGCAAGGGGAAAGGTTCTAGCTTAAATCTTGATTGGAAAGACACTGATCCTACGATTAGCCCTTAGACTGGCCCCTCAGAAAGAAATAGAAGGGAAGTATTAGCTGTCCCTGCTTGGTGAGATTCCAGCCCTAATTCCCTGGTGTCTTTCAGGAAACTGTCAGGAATTAGGGATCCCATTTGTCCCTACTGTTGTCCAACAGCTCTGCCTAGAAGAGCAGTGAAGAAGTGTTGCACAGGGTGCGTTTTGGACACAAGCGTGTGAGGCATCTGTATGAAATGATGCTCCCAGAGTGCTGGGTCCTGAGGCCCTCAGAAATCCAGCCCCCCTTGCCTGTTGGCTCACAGAAAGCCCACATCTGACTTCTATTCCTCTCCTTAAGAATATGCTCTCTGGTTAAATGCAACAATCCTTGGGAAAGGTCATATTTGAAGTGGCAGACACAATCCATTAGCGTAAATGAAGGACAAAAACTCTGCCCTAGAACCTCCAGGGATCTGTGAGCACAGCTGAAGATTATCGGAAAAATCCATCTGAGAGTCAGTTGCAAAATCTAGGTTCGCCTCTATCAGCCTTGCTGAAGGAGACCCCAGAAGTCATAGCCCCCGTGCTCACAGAAGAATCTACCCAGTGTTTACCCACTACTCAAGGCCACATCTTGACATCATACCTATGTTTGGCCAAAACTCAGCCCCTTAGAGCTCTCCTTCTTACAGAGCACTCCCAAGTGGGCCTGAAGCTGTCTCCCTATTGCTAGAAACAGATGCTAGAACCAGTATATTAGAGGGTCATCAATTTGCCCTCCGGCAGAGATCAACAAGGTGGGACCATAAGCCTTCTTGTTGAGAATAATGTCCCTTACCTTTTCAGTCACACACACACACACACACACACACAGCCTGGAAACTTCCACACTGCCATCCTGGCTGGCACTAGGCCTGCCATTGAGCTGGCGCAATGAGAGTTGTGAGCACATGGCAGATTGGGGGTTATTTTTAAACACCCTTGCTGGGAGGCAGCAGTGACCTTAAAGTAGGTTGTCTCTCTTTTTCTGGCATTTCAGTTTTATTGTAAAAGCATTTATTTGTAGAAATAGAGAATGTTTAGCTGCAAAAGCACACGTTACTCAAATGGCAGATGTTGGCTGTTTCCCATGCTGGCAAAGGGAAATGGGGTGGGACCAGCAGGGGCACACCCTTGAGGTGAAGGGGAGCAACTGGCCGCCCGATATTGGGTCTTCTTCAAACCCAGGGAACCTGGGGGGTCCCAGGGTCTTCCTCAACAGAGAAGGGATTACTCCCAGGACCCTCCAGGAAGACAAAGCACGTTTTGTTAGTGGGATGGTACCACGAACCCTCCCCCAAAGTCCCTTTGTTGGCGATGATTGCCTTAGAAAACCAGTGGCATTTCTTGCCATCCCCCTGGCTGAATCTAGGCCATCAAAAGAAAGGAAATAAAAGGGAATCAGCTTCAACTCAGAGAGCCAAGAAACATGGTGAATACCTGAAGATTTGTAAGTATTCTGAGAAGTTGAATCTTTAAATAATAATAGTCATAACAGCAGTGTATGAATATATTATACTAATATATTATTACTACATTAATTAAATAATATATGACATATATAAATAGGTTAGTATAGTACTTTAATAATAATAGGTTAGCATAGCATTTCATACTATTATTCATATGCTATTATCATTTCAATGAGTAGCTCTTCAAAAATTTATTAGATGTTTTATGTATGTTAACACAATACCAGACATTGGGGGTCCAAAGCACTCAGGGTTTACAGTGTAGTGTAGGGGGAAAGATAGATGCATAAACGGATAATTTCAGTAAATTAGAACGGCGTAGAATGGAATGGAAATGAGTAGGACAGAAGAGGGCACAGGCCCAGCGAGGGGTGAGGTGACAGAGACATGGGGTAGAATTCACAAAGGCGCTTCCTATCACCATTGCTTGTTGGAGGTGTCAGGCTAGTGAGAGGATTAGAGACCACATCGACAAAGGCCTAATACACAGAGAGTCTTCTAAAACAGCAACAACTGTTGATGTCCTGTTCTATGCCTGGAACCTTCTTGCTCAAGGCCCTGCTGGAAGACCTGCTCAACTCTCCTGGGAGATGAGGGGCCCATTGGCCTTGTGCCCCCAGCACCTTCCACTCCCTTCTCTTAGAGCTTGGTGAATTGCAGCTTCATGATCTCATTTGACCCTTTCTCTACCACTGGACCTTGGGCTCAACACAAAATGCTGTCACCTCTGTGTTCCCAGAGCTGGGCAGAGCACCTGTCACACAGCCAGTCATCAATAAATGTTTCTGGAATAAATGAGCAAATGACTACATGAGAAACATTACAGAAAGTTAGGCTGCTCTTCAACTCCATTTACTAAGGAACCTTGAGTTATTTTTGATTGAATAGAGCAAACACCCAGATCACTGCTCCCCTGGGTTTCAGATCAAATGCTAGGCTAGAATTTTATGCTTTCAGGGGCAAAATAAAGAGCAAAGGGAGTTAAGTGATTTGTTAAGATGATGGTTACAGCTCTCCTCTGAAGTGGAAAATCCATGAATCAGAAAAGCTCACTGGTCTCCTTCCATAATAGGAAGTGTTCAGCCAGAGACCAAAGGAAAAGTTCACTTCAAGGCAGCCTTAAACCCAGAGCATCCGGCCATCAGCCCTGAGCCTCCTACAAGCATTTGTGCAGCTCGAGTCCCCCGATCCCCAGTTGCACCGAGAAAGGAGTGACTATATCCAGGGGATATTTGAACATTTATGAAACCAGAGCCCTGTCCCAGTTCTTCAGCATCTGGTTCGGAATAGAAATCCACACAGAAGACTCGCCACCGAAAAGCAAAGCTGTTGCACTTGGATGGGGCAAGCCCTGGGAGGGCCACAGGAGTTTGCCAGATCACAGGGGGATCAAGAGAGAGGCAAACCAAGAGACACACTCTTAACCATAGAGAACAAATTGATGCTTCCCAGAGGGCAGGTGGGGGAGGGACGGAGAAAGAGGTGATGAGGCTGAAGGAGGCACTTGCCGTGATGAGCACTGGGGGACGCATGGAAGGGCTGAATCACTGTATTGCACACATTGCATGTCAACTCACTAGAATTTAAATAAAAACTTTACAAAAGCAGTTTGCAAAATCCTTTTGCTTCTCACTGCTGTTCTCTTCTCAGCAAGAATCCCTCCTACCTCTTTCCTATTATCAGATATTCTTCCAACCCAGATGTCCTGGGCTTGCTTTCTGGAGCCCAGACATAAGGAGGTAATAAAAACCAAAATGAAAACACAACACTTACCAATAAAAAGAAGCATTTCCCCCCTTTTATTCTGCTAGAATCATCATGAGCCAAGACACAGGCTGCCAGTTTCCAAAACATGAACTCAAGCGTCCTAGGAAAGCTCCTTTTCTTCCCTTACAGAAATTTGTTAAATTCAACATCATCCGAGCAATTTATTTAATCTTCTCAACTCTTATGGTTTCACGATTCCCTGAGCATTATACCGGGAACAACAAAGCCAGACCCTGAGTGTCAATATCAGGGATGAACTGTTATGTTCTCCCTTCACCGTAAAGGAAGGGAGAGTAAATTAACATATTTAATTGTGCATATCTCTACATGTGACTGCATGCTTCTCTTAAAGACATGGGATTTGAACGATTCTCTTTGGCTATAAACTGGTAAGGATTGAAATGACCTTGTTTTTACTCCTACGAGGACCAGCGCAAACTGAGAAAGCCTTTGTAACACCTGTCACTTCTTGCATTGGGTCCTTCACCACGAAGGACAAAGAAGGATTTCAATAGCAATTCTCACCATTTTTTCATTTAATTGTCTTGGATTTTTCTATCATACAAATAAATTGTCTACAAATGTTTTTCCTGCTTTTCTGACATTGGTACCTATTATTTCTATTTCATGATACGTTGATTTGAGCAAATGAAGTTACCAATAGAGCTGATATGAGAGGAGCTCGTAGGCAGAGTCTGAAACTTCTGAGTTCCGGGACCTGAGTTCAAGTTCCGGCTCTGAGACTATGTTGGTCAGGTAACCACCCAGGGCTCCGCGTTCCTCCATGAAAAGGGGAAGTGACGGTGCTTTCTTTATTGTCCTGGGACGTAGATGCAGCATCTGGTGTGTGGTAGGGGGTAAGTAAATGGCAACAATTCCTGTAATCTTCATGGCAATTGCAGTACACCTTCCTTTTAACAACCTCTAAGATTTCACACTAAGGATGAGGGACATTGGGGGTTCTGTGTGAGCCCAACCATTCCTCCTCCTTGCCTCCAGATTTCAAGCTAGTTGGGAACTAGACACAGATCCCAAAGGATATTAACATCCAATATTCATTTAATTGCTGTTATGGTTTTTTGCAGAATGCCATTTGCACCTGCTGCTAAGGCGCATTCCCTTCCTATTTGTCCTCTCCCTTGCAGTCTAGATCTTGAGATTTGCATGTTGAGGGAGTGGGCTTGGCATACATTCACCCAGCCAAGGGGAACTGCAGCCTGCCCCCTAACCCACGGAGCCTAAATAAGACTCAGAGCCAAGTCAAGGGCATAGAATGAATAGTTACATTCAACATATTCCAATCATTTGGAAACAGAAATAAAAGAATGTCAGATCCTGACTATTTTCTCATGGAGAAGAAAGAAGGGAATGCGAAGGAAACAACCAACCAAACAAGAAGTTATTCCCTAATTCTTCCTCACTGAGACCAGGAGAATCAGGGACATCCCCATATTATGGACCAGGGCAGGATTGTGAAAGGAAAAAAGAATGGTTTTCTTTTTATTGGCTCTTTAAAATATTCATCTTTTTATTCATTAAGATGTGGGTTCCCAAAACAATGAATTCAAAAAATTCGATTCACCTGGTACCCCAACCATAAAATTCAATTCAGTACATCTGTACTGAATATTTACTATATGTAGGGCATCTTGTCAGAGTTCATTGTATTGCTTATTCACCATAGATAAAACATTGTGACAAAGTCCAATTTAAACTGGAAAAGATGGTATTATGCCAAGGTAACCATCACAAGACTTCTCAGAGCTTTGAATATTCTACAGTGCTGTCTGGAGTTCCAGTACCTCTAAAGCAACACAAACCCATTATAGCCCATCCTGCCATCTGCTTATATTTGACCATTCACTGGGTGGTCAGGCTGTGCCTCAGGATAGAATATAATGTGAGTGTGGCCAAGGTTAAAAGGCAGATAAGTGCATCCAGGGAAGAAACCAGTGCATGATCTGAAGTCACTAACAGACAACGCCTACACCAGGTTCAAGTGGTGCAGTGTTTACTTACAGCAAGAGGAGAGAGTGCACAGGACCCAGGCCCCGGCATGCATTGCTTTTCCCCACACCTCACACTGCCCCCCACCCCCACAGTGGATCCAAGGCACAGTTGATACAGGTGATGTGTTTGCATGAATCCCACCTTGTACCACAGTGGAAGGCCCCAGACCCCTCTTCTGTGGGGTCTGAAATACAGAAAGCTAGGGATGTGCCTGAGGGCCATTGATATAAGTGCTTAGGCAGAACAAAAGAGCACTCACTGAGTCTGAAATAGGAAAAGATACTCTCTCACAAGGGCAAGCCCCGCATAGGCTGCGAGAGCTTGTTATGTCAGAGAATGGACATGTTCTTATGCAGCCAAGCAAGAGTCAAAAGACTGCACGTGATCCCCCTTTCCAACAGAATACACCTGAAATTTTTGAATGAAAAAATAAAAATAATAACAACTGAGGATTCTGACTCTGAAAAGTAAATAAAAGCAAGTAGATTGTGGAGAGGAGTCAAAACTTCAAGGAGGGACCACAAAGGTGAGCTTCTGTCTCTCTCTCCCTCTAGCTTTGTTTTGAGGGTGATCTCTAGCCATGTTGCAGTGTGGTCCTTTGATGTCAATAGAAATTATTTCTTTCTGGTCAGAGGAACCAGAGACATATCCTGAGGTCTGGTGAGTGGAGGAAGCCAGAAGGAGCAACTCTCCTAATTCTGTATTTAACCCTTCCCAAGTCCCAACATTACATCCAAGCCATACACATGAACAAGACAGACCCAAACCAATACAGTGAAGTCTTTGAGAACTAAGCTGGACTTGAGCGGATACCCATAGAAAGTAAGAAAGAACTTGGGGTCTGAATCAAACTCAGTTGGTTGTCTGCTAAAACAAATTTCAGCCGTTCATTAGTGTTATCATAGGACTGAGTATACAGGAGTATTCACAATGTCCAAAATTATAATCCAAAAATATAATCCAAAATTACCCAGTATACAAAGACCCAGGAAAATGTGGCCAACTCTCAAGAGAAAAGACAAAGAAGAGAT
This sequence comes from Mustela erminea, assembly GCF_009829155.1. Classification (NCBI taxonomy): domain Eukaryota; kingdom Metazoa; phylum Chordata; class Mammalia; order Carnivora; family Mustelidae; genus Mustela; species Mustela erminea. The sequence continues at coordinate 80,183,198 of NC_045628.1, forward strand.
GCCAGCCCAAAGATGACCCAAAGACGTTAGGATTATCAGGCAAAGACTCTAAAGCAGCATTAATACTATGCTCCATGAGCTAAATAAAAATATGCTTGAAATGGGGGCACCTATGTGCCTCAATTTGTTGAGTATGTGACTCTTGATTTTCCTCAGGTCATGATGATCATAGGATTGAGCCCTGTGTTGGGCTCCATAATCATCATGGAGTCTGCTTGTCCCTTTCCCTCGGTTCCTCTCCTGACTTGTGCTCTCTCTCTCAAACAAGTAGATAAATAAAATATTTTAAAAATATACTTGAAATAAGTGAAAATATAGGAGTTTGGATTAGACAAATAGAAACTGTAAAAAAGAAGGAAGTGGAAAATTTAAAAATACAATATATGAAATAAAAAATTCAGTGGGGGATCCAATAGCAGAATAGAGATAATGGAGGGAAGTCCATGATATCCAACGTGAAGACAGAAAAGAGTGAAAATAAATGACAGTTTATTTGAAACAAAACCAAACGTGTCAACATGCATTTCACCAAGTCCAAGAAAGAGAAGAGATTGATGAGAACAGAAAATTACTTGAAGAGATTATGGCCTCAATTTCCCTAATTTGGTGAGAGACATAAATTTAGAGCTTTAAGAAGCTCAGTGATCTCTGAACAAGACAAAGTCTTTAAGAAATACCTGCACACATCATAATCAGATGGCTAAGTACCAATGGGAAAAAAATCTTGAAAGCAGCTAGAGAAAAATAACACATTATGTACAGGAAACAATAATTTGAATACTAGCGGATTTCTCTTCAAACACCGTGGAGACCAAAGAGACCAAAGAAATAGCATCTTCAAAGTTCTTGAAGGAAAAGGATTGTCAGCTCAGAATTCTGAATGCAGCAGAAATATCCTTCAACAATCAAAGCAAAAAAAAAAAAAAAAGACATTTTCAGGTAAAGAAAAACTGCAAAATTCCATCAGCAGCAGACTGGCTAAAAGAAATGCTACAGGAAGTTATTCCAGCTCTTCTGGAAATGAAACCAGAGAGAAACCTGGGTCTTTGGGAATGAAGGAAGAGCCTCAAAAATGGCAAATATCTGAACAACTATGAAAGGCCATTTTCTCTTCTTGCGTTCTTTAAAATATGTGTCTTTTTTTTTTTTATTTCCAGCATAACAGTATTCATTATTTTTGCACCACACCCCGTGCTCCATGCAATCCGTGCCCTCTATAATACCCACCACCTGGTACCCCAACCTCCCACCCCCCGTCCCTTCAAAACCCTCAGATTGTTTTTCAGAGTCCATAGTCTCTCATGGTTCACCTCCCCTTCCAATTTCTTTGAAAGCAAAATTTGGGATTATCTTTGTAGTTTACAATGTTTGCAAATGTAATACCTATGACACGGTAAGACAAAGATCAGTGTGGGGAGAAGAGAGCTTACCAAGTTTCTAATTTAAGTTTCAATATTGACTCTAAGTAGACTTTGAAAGGTAGATGTATATATTTCAATATGTAGGCAACCACTTAGGAACAAAATATAACCCTCCAAAATCAAACAAATTAAAATGGAAGATTAAAACTTTTCTTAAATAATGCTCCAAAGGCAGGAAAAGATGAAGAGAGGAATCAAAACAAGAAGAGACAAAGAAAATACAAATTATAAAATGGTAGGCCTAAACCCAATCACATTAATAATCACAGTAAATATTAATGGTCTAAACTCTCCAATTAAAAAATATAGATTAATAGAATAGATTAAAAAACAAGTTTGTACTATATCCTACCTGCATGACACATATTTTAATTTTTTTTAAATTTTAAAAGATTTTATTTATTTATTTGAAAGACAGAGGATAAGAGAGAGAGCTCCGGGGGGTGAGGGTCAGAGGGAAAATCAGACTCTCCGCTGAGTGGGGAACCCAATGAGGGACTCAATCCTGAGACTCCAAGATCATGACCTGAACCAAAGGCAGTCCCTTAACCAACTGAGCCACGGAGGCACCTGACACATATTTTAAATAGAAAGTCACAAATAGGTTGAAAATAAAAGTTGTACCATGCAAACAGTAGGCATTAGAAGGGAAGAGGGGCTACTTCAGTGTCAAGTAAAACAGACTTCAAAACAAAGAGTGTTACCAGAGATAAGGATGGTCATTCCATAGGCATAAAAGGGAGAGTTCTTTAGAAAGACATAACAATTATAAATGAGTATGCAACTAATAACACAGCCTCATGATTCATGAAGCAAACATGGACAAACTGACAGAGGGAAGTAGACAATTCCAAAATCATCCTCAGCAATTGATAGAACAACTGGACCAAAAAAAATCAGTAATGACATAAAATACCTGAAGAACACTACTAACCTTGATCTTACTAACATTTTTAGTCTACCATATCCAACAACTGTAAAATAAACATTCTTTCCAAATGCTCAGCATGTATTCACCATAAAACAAGTTCCAATAGATTTAAGAGAATTGAAATAATACAAAGTATATTCCCTGAGTACAGCCTAATTAAATTGAAAATCAGTAACAATGCGATATCTAAGAAAACTAATATCTGGGAATTAAACAACACACTTCTCGATAATTCAGAGGTTAGAGTGCAGCATAAGTGTCCCAGAGAAGGTGCCAAGTATGCAGTGTTTGCCTAATTTAATTGAGCACAGAAGTGACTTGTTTTTGTTTTTTGTTTTTAAGATTTCACTTATGTATTTGGTAGAGAGGGAGAGCATACAAGCAGGGGGACCGCAAACAGAGGGAGAAGCAGGCTCCCCGTTGAGCAAGGGGCCCAACTCGGGACTTGATCCTAGATATCTGGGATCATGACCCAAGCTGAAGGCAGATATCCAGCTGAGTCACCCAGGTGCCCCAAAAGTGATTTTTTTTAGTGGAGTACTTCATAAGACTAGTGCTTAATGAGGCATGTTCTGGGAAGCTTACCTAGAATTGGCCCCTGAAACCATGATGTCTTTTCTTTTAGGAAGGGAGTGATATTTCCATCTGCACCTGTAGAGAATGTTCTATCTGTCATAAATGTTAAGCAAATTCGTACTGATGGGAGACTGCCCCTGTAGCATGTCATCCATGTCCATCTACAATTGTTTACTTTTTGTTGGTGCTTTTCCTAGGTTGAGATTCTTCAACAGGGACACAGTTGGCTTGTATCCCAGAAAAAGCAATTCATCAAGTAATTGCCAAGTGAGGGAGCTATCACTGGAGTGATGGGCACAGCGGAACCTGCTAATAACAAAGCAGAGTCTGACCCTATGGAGGAGGGTGGAGTTCTTCCCGTGGTCCCCGCAAAAGAATGATTGTATTTCAGATCTATTAGAGGAGGTCTTTCTCTTTTTTGTTTTCTTAAAAAAAAAAAAAATTCCTTTGAGCTGCTCACCCTGGGGAGAGCAGCTTGTTCTTGTTTAAGGGTAATTGCAGATAAAATCCATTACGACTTGCCAAGGAAATGAAGTTGAGATTGGAAATGGTTTGCTGGAGATGGGCCATGGAGGAGGATGGGGTGTGATGTGGAGTGTTGAGAGGGGTCTGGGCTGGAGGGGAGGTTGAGAGAAGGGCTCCAGCCTTCTTTGGCCAAAGAAGCTATAGGCTCTAAAGATCCTCCCCACACCCCAATCCATCCCCTCTGTCCCCTGGGTTTCCTCAAGAGTATCCCCGGATGAGCTAGCAGTGACCATGCCCTGAGGGGGTGCAGCCCCCCTCCCCATCCTGGCCACTGCCATGGTGACAGCTGCTTTGTGTGCACAGATGTGCTATGTTCTGAACTCAGCCTGCACAGAGATTTCTGAAAATGAAAAGGTGGGATGTTCAGGTACAGATCAAGAGCTCTGGCATGTTATTTCCATGCAAGGGCTTGTTGATGAAGATCCCCTTGGCCCAGAAAATAGCCGCTACAGCTCATAGGTTGCTGACTACTACAGTATTTCTGCTCAAAGAGACCCCAGCTTACAAAAGAGGACTAAGGCAGTTTTCCTCTCCTAGTATCTTCTCTGTTCAGCCCCTGGGGACTGGAGCCATGACACATCAGAATCACTGGGGCAGTTTTTCAAAAACAGGTTTCTGGGCGTACTCATGGAGAGACTGGTCTGGCATGCCTGCGATGAGCCTGGGAATCTGGAGGTTTGGCAAGTGCCGCTGGTGGGCCCTGTCTGTAGTCAGGTTGAAGGAGCCCTATTCCTTAGTCTCTTCTTTTGGGAGCATCTCATCACCAAGTCCTGATGGGTGAGCACCAGACCCCTTCTAGTTCCTGATCCACCTCTCCCAGTGTTGATGGCTGTTCTGCCAACAAGCGGGTGTCTCTGTGTCTGTGGCCCCTGTAGGCTCTCACCATGCACTTGGCCCCAGCATGCTGGGCTTTGCAGTGCTGGGTATTCAGTGAGTTGCTGGGAGAACTCATTGACCATTACGTGGTTGGAATGTATCTCCCAAGGGTCTGAGGTTAAGACTGTATAGTATATACTTTACCATCTTTCATTTTAATGTTTAAGATGGATACAAATGGGACGCCTGGGTGGCTCAATGGGTTAAGCCTCTGCCTTCGGCTCAGGTCATGATCTCAGGGTCCTGGGATTGAGCCCCGCATCGGGCTCTCTGCTCAGCAGGGAGCCTGCTTCCCCCCTCTCTCTCTCTGCCTGCCTCTCTGCCTACTTGTGATCTCTGTCTGTCAAATAAATAAATAAATAAAATATTTTTAAAAAATAAAATGGATATGAACTTGGCATTCATCTACATAGTAAACTTCCATTAAAAAACCTGCCATCCTCCCCAGTCCAATCTTAAATCACGTGATGTTCTTTGTGCGGTGTTCATCTCGTCGGATTGGTTGTCTGTCACAAAGTGTCATGTTTCCAGGGCATACACACCCCAGCGTGAGATGTAAGTGTGAGAAAGGTTCACTTGTCTTAGAAAAGCTCTCGGCTGAAGAATGGAAAAAGACCGAGCATAGGCTCCTTCCAGAACTAAGGAGATCCACTCCAGCCCTAAAAACTGGGCTCAGAGTTAAGCATCAGAGGGACTGTATGGAAGAAAGGATGGGACGGAGATCAGGGACCTCCAGAAGCTCATCTGAGACTTCCACTGACTCTCCTAGCAGGTCCGTTGAAAATAAAAGTAGAGAGAGGTGTTTTGCACGATCCCCTGATGAGGGAACTAGTTTTCCTTCTGGTAGTTGATGGTTAATTGATGGTCCAAGCTGACCATTCTCAATGTGGCTGGGAAAATGCAAGGACTAGCATCAGCGAGCCACTGGCTGCAGGTTATGAGAAGCTTTAGGGCAATGCACATTTTTTCCCCCTGTTTTGAATCGTTCTGTGCTTTTTCAGCAAGAGGATGTCATCTGGCTTTGAACTGAGTCCAATCTTTCAGCCACTCTGCTTTGTCCTTTAAGCAAGTTGCTCTCCATTCCCTCCGGATGGAAAATTTATTACAGTGTCTTGGATGGCCCTCCTTTTAATTGCCAACTTATTCCCCCTTAAACATCTTGTGCTTTATGACCCAGGCCTCTGCTGGTGCTGGGTCGCGGCTTGCGGAGAAAGGTCGGAGCTGAGGTCTCTCCTCTAATTATGACAACCCACCCACGGAGCAGCCAAAGCCCGTGAAATAAACAGTTCCCGCTGCCCTTTTGTCGTTTATCTTTACTACTTGAGGAAAATTCATGGAGCAGAGCTGCCGTGCTCGTTTGTCCTCAGGGTCTCGCAGCTGCGTCCGTGAGCATTTGGCCACTGTGCACGTAGGTGAGATCCTTCATGTTCGCCGTTCAAGACAGGAGTAAAGTGAGATGATATACAAAGAACCATATCCGAGGGATCTAAACTCACAGAGATGTATTTCTGTCTTCCATTTTTAGCAGGCTGCCCTCAACTCTGTGAGCAGCCTCCATAATTCATTTGCTCATTCAATTCCTCCTAATATGTGGTCCCAAAATAGATTCAGTGTTCTTGCCTTGACGATGGCGTGTTTCACCAACAGGATCCAGGGCAGCATCTTTGTGCACTGGAGAATTATTAATGCGAAGAGAGGCCCGTAGACACACCCTACCAGAAAAAAAAGAAGCAGAGAGGGATTTTTGGACTCTGAAAGATTAAAATCTCAGTTAGTTACAGGACACCAGCAGCTGATGGGTAAAGCTCGAATCTATGGGAGCCACTGATAAAAACAATGATAAAACAGAGCATTTTCATGCTGTTATGGAACAAGCAAATCATGGAACAAATTGATGATTTTTTTTTTAATTTCTGAGAAACACGGAAAATTCATATGTCCCCATTTCTCAGAACTCAAGAATGAAATAAAGAATTTCATTTTCCTTAAGGTCTTCATGTGCGAAGTAGTCTGTTTGGCAAAGTGGGTAGCTGGGATTGTTTTTTTCTGGGTTCCAGAACCAAACACCAGCCACAGGGGATTAAATCTTCTAGGGTTTTTGCTGCCGGAGGCTCCGTCCTTGGTCCTGATCGAGCCCAGATAATTCTGAGCTGGTGTGTAAGAAACACAAAGGATTCTGGTGAGATCCTGGGCAGGGCCACTGTGGCACCTGGACGCCGGCCCTGACTCAGTCTTTCACTTGTGTTAACTTGGAAAAAATCCCGTAACATCTCTTCAGGCTTGAAGACTGCCATCTGCACTGGGTAGGGAGCGAGAGAGGGTTAAGTGGGGTGACCCATGATAAAGAATGCAGGGAACATCCATCACCACAGTATCACCCTGTGACTTTGCAGGGACTTACTATTTCTTCCATGTTGGGACATTTTCCTCTGAAGATTCAGGGTGTCTATATAACATTTGAGTTCCCTTTCCTTTTTACAAGTGACATCTTTCTTTCTTTTTTTTTTTAATTTTTTATTTTTTATAAACATATATTTTTATCCCCAGGGGTACAGGTCTGTGAATCACCAGGTTTACACACTTCACAGCACTCACCAAAGCACATACCCTCCCCAATGTCCATAATCCCACCCCCTTCTCCCAACCCCCCTCCCCCCAGCAACCCTCAGTTTGTTTTGTGAGATTAAGAGACAAGTGACATCTTTCTATAATGATTTGACAGCATTTTGTTGGTGGTTTAAAAAACAATTCCTAGAAGAGGGACACCTGGGTGGCTCAGTCGGTTAAGCATCTGCCTTTGGCTGAGGTCATGATTCCAGGGTCTGGAGATCAAGCTCTGCATCAGGCTCCTTGCTCAGCAGGGAGTCTGCTTCTCCCTTCCCCTCTGCCTGTTGCTCCCCCTGCTTGTGCTCAATCTGTCTGACGAATAAATAAATAAAATATTTTTTAAAATTCCTAGAGGAAGTAAGATGTGAGGGACAGGGAAAGAGGAGTCAGAAAGAATAAGGATGCATCTGGTTCCAGGTGGTGGGGAGGAGGGATGCAGAGTCCTATTTCCTGGCTTTGTATTCTGGTTCTGCCACTTCTTGGGTATGTGACTTGGACAAGATATTGGGCTAAGTTTCCTCATCTGTAAGATGTGATTCTAATGGTACCTGCCTCAAAGAGCTTAGTGAGAAGTAGGTAGACAGTGTATAGGGAGCCCTCAGCAGGATGCTTGGCTTACAGCAAGCTCTCCAGAAATGTACACTGTTCATTGCTACATCTACCTGTGCCCTCAACAAAAATTTGTTTGAATTCATAAATGAATTCATAAGTGAATTCATAAAGTAGTAATAAAAAACCAAAATGGAGGGGCACCTGGGTGGCTCAGTCAGTTAGACATCGGCCTTTGGTTCAGGTCACGATCCCAGGGTCTTTGGATCGAGGCCCACGTCGGGCTCCCTTCTGTTCTCCCTCTTCCTGTGCTGCTCCCCCTACTTATGCCCTCTGGCTCTCTCTGTCAAATAAATAAATAGAGAAAACAAAACAAAAACAAAACGAAGGCAATTAAAGAATGAAACCCTTCCAACTGTCTTCTCTGAATACCACGAATGTAAATCTGCAGGACAGTCCACAAGCATGGGTCTGGCCCCAAGCATCTTCTTGAGCCTTCTGTGCTTCTCCCTCCAGCCACACTGCGTCAACCCCACCGGATGCACAAGCAGTTCTCCAAAGGCTCCGTGGTATTCCATGCATCAAGACTTTAGCCTAAAACACTGCCTTCCCTTTAAATACTGAGGGAATCCTAATTCCTTGAGGCTTTATTCAAACACAGCCTCATTAGTAAATATTTCCCAAATCATCCTGAGTCAGACTTAATCGAGTTTTGAAAATAGGCTAGCAGAATGTCATTGTGGTTGTTATTGGTGTTTGTTTTACCAGCTGGAACATGTCCCGTTGACTCTTTGCCCCTCAACAGTTCCATGGGTCCAGTTTTGGGGAACCAGGAGTTCCATACATGCAGCAAACACTCCCTAGAACCAGGAGGGGCACTTCTATCTTTTCCTAAGCTTGGTTCCTTCCTGGTGGTGATGTCAGCCATTGGTGGAATAGATGGGTATTTGTTGTCTTACGAATGAAGGGGTTGGACTAGTTGTTTGAGGCTCCTCCAGCTTTAAACTCCCATTATTCCTGGGGCTACATGACCCTTACAAATTATTCGTGGACATTTGTCACAATTCCACCCCAAATTTCTAGCTCTCAAAGATGCCATAACAAACAACAAAAATTCCTGCCTTCCTCCCCAACACAAACAAATGTACAACTTGTCCCTTAAGTCGATTTTTTAAAAAGATTTTATTTATTCATTTCAGAGAGAGATATATATATAGAGAGAGAATGTGTGAGCAGGAGGAAGGGCAGATGGAGAGGGAGAAAGTCTCAAGCAGACTCCATACTGAGATTGGAGCCTGACATAAGGCTCCATCTCACGACCCTGAGGTCACGACCTGAGCTGAAATCAAGAGTCAAACCCTTAGCCGACTGAGCCACCCAAGTGCCCCTGCCAAGTAGATTCTCGATTGCTCCTTAGAAATGCCTGGCCTGGGGCACCCACAACAATGTCTCAGGTTTATAAAAATTCTTTGGGACCACTGGGTATGTTCTCATGTCTCATATTTTCAATATGATCATGAGACTGAAACAAAGCAACTTATCCCAAAGAGAGGCTGTGAAAGACAGCAGGTAAGGGACAGACATGTGAGCTCTGTGACATCTGTAGGGGTATGTATTTAGTTGCAGTGGATGCCAACTGTCACCCTTTGCTTGAGGAAAAATGTATTCCATTCCCTGGTAAAATTCTCTACCTTCACTCACCATAAACAACATGTGGAGGAATTTTCAGTCTATAATGTTCCTTTGTAGAGATAGAGCAGATGACTACGGCTAAGTCCTTGTTCACCCTGCAATTCTTTGCAGGATAAAATGGCATTTTATTACACTGTGATAGCGGTTTTGATTACACAGGGCACTGAAAAGGAGAAATGGTGATTGAGCCACAGACTGAAATTCAATCTCATGATTTTAGAGGTTCCATTATGCCAGGCCAAGTGCTATTCTCGGGCTTTCTGCTTGATGTTCTGTAGCCATTGCCTCAGACTAATTATAATCCATCTGACTATCTAATTCTAACAGTCTAATTTTATCATTCTGTAATTAAGTTTCTTCTGGCAGCATGTATTTAGCCATAAAGGGAAATATTTCCTTTCCCATTTTCAAAATTGGTTAAGTGAGACGAGGAAAGGTAATTGTAGCCACTGAGTTCAACATTTCTTTTGAGCAATGGTTTTCCTTTTGACTTAAAGAGCTGATAGATTCATCCAAGAAAAAGCTTTCAGGTATAAAACGTTTGAAGCATTTTTCCTAGAAGGACAGTCGTAAAACACTTTAATCACTGCCTCGAGGCCAAAGACCTAAAGGGAGAATGAACAAAGTTTCCTCAGCAAATATGTCCCATAGTTGATAATCTTGTGTATCTGAGAGGCAGGGACTGTTTGTTGTTTATATACTATCCAATGTCCTCTGACTATATCGGCTGTGGAAGATGCCTAGCTGAAGAACTACATTTCCCAGTCTTCCGTGCAGAGAAAGATGTCATGTGACGAAGACTGGCCAATGAGATGTAAGCGGAATGGGTGGGAGGACTTCTGCAAAAGATTATCCTAAGAAAGGTGGTCTCAGCTAGAGGTGTTTCCTGGGCACTGCTTCCTTCTTTCTTCCTAGAAAGAGAATTTGGTTCCTGGAGCTGAAGCAACCTTCAGTGATCAGAGGGAAAGGCGGAGAGAACTGTGGAGGACTTGGCCCTGACATCCTTAAACCAGTAAACCAACACCAGCACCGGCTCGCCATGGACTTTTCATAATGATAGAAAAATAAAGCCCAGTGTGGTTTAAGCCATTCTGATTTTGCCATCTGATTACATTCATGCATTTATTTGTTAATTTGTCTCTCTTCACTGGAATGTAAAGCCACAAGGACACTGACTTCATTCATCACTGTGTATTATGCCCGGAATGTCACAGGCACTTGATAAGAACTTGCTGACCACTGAATGAAGGTGGCCAATTCACTTACTGATACAATCTGTGAGCTAGTAAGAACTAAATTTGTCACTGGGTCTTCTCCCAAAGCACATCCCACTCTCAGAGGGTACTAAAAAGCCAGCTTTCCAAAAGGAGATTTAAAACTCTTCATTTAGGGGTGCCTGGGTGGCTCAGTCAGTTAAGCATTTGCCTTTGGCTCAGGTCATGATCCCAAGGTCCTGGGTTGGAATCCCAGGGTCAGGCTCTCCGCTCAGTGGGGAGCCTGCTTCTCTCTTTCCCTCTGCCTGCCCCGCCCCACTCTTGCATGCTCACACACTCTCTGTCAAATAAGTAAACAAAATCTTAAAAAAAAAAACCTCCTCATTTAAACCATGAAATCTTTAGGATATTTCTACATGGGTGTAAGTTTTTGGTAGTTACTAAAGACCTTTTATTAACATAGTTCCCAAATCATGGAGTAAAGGGGGAATTTTAGATATTCCCCCCAGAAAAATCCACCTGCCTGTGTCTAAGCCTGAATCCAGTGTTAAGCCAGGTAAAGCATTCCTGACCATGGGAGGGACCAACTTTGGGATCCCAGAAGCCAGTCTAACGCTCTGCAACGTGAGCCTTTGGGGATTTTACAGTTGGGGAGGGATGTCACAGTTGCTTTGGAACAACTGGCCCAGGGCGAGGCAGAAGCCCAGGGAGCCTTCTCTCACTCTTGCTTAAAATGGAGGGAGCTGGGCTGAGGGTTGGGCTTGGCATGTCTGCTCAGCCAACACCTCAAGGGGCTTCCCCTCTTGAGAAACCATTGATTTGGAACCCCCCACGCTCTTTCTATGTAAAGTTTCTTGGTAGTGTGTATGGTGTTATTTACTTAGTGAATGCATTCTCCTGGCTTATTTCGGTTTGTATGTAGTCTAAACTGGATGAACACGGTCCCTTTCCACTCAAATTATTCCCCCCTTCACTACAGCTGCATCTAAATCATACTGTACGTTAAAAAAGAGTAAAAATTCCAAGGTCAGAGCAGGGCTCTCCTAGTCCCATGAAAAATCTTGTCGTCCTCTAGAGACTAAGTGGTCTGCATTGCATGACCCCCTTTTTTTTTTTTTTTTTTTTTTGAAGAGGTTTCCCTGTTGTTTGTCAGCAGATGTCTGATGAGCTGTGACTAGCATTGGCCACTCCAAGTCTGGACAGGAGGAATAGGGGGGACAGGCCTCTCCACTGTGTGGCAGTGTTTGGCCAGAACCCCAGAAAAGCCCATTAAATATTTATTTAGGTCAAATCACTGAATCATCAACTTATCCTTATACACACACAAAAAATGGAGCTGGAATAGATTTTAATAAAACAATGAGGAACTTTCTATTTCTTCTTCTTATTGTTTCCTGGGCAATCAACTCAAATTTATGCTATACTGGAGGTTGTGTCATGAAAGCTGGTCAGGGAAAAAAAGAATAGTGAGCATTTATACACGAGTTAGCATTTATGAATTTAAAAGCGTTTTCACATGCATTATCCTTACCTCTTCACTTAACTCCTTTGTATCTCAATTTACTCAACTGTGCATTGGGGATAATAATACTCTCCCCACAGAATTGCTCTGAGATGTTGTATATAAAGCTCCTAGCCCAGGGTCTGGCACACAGGAGGCCCTTAAAAAGTGGAGGTTAGTGTTTTCTCAATATATCCTCCCCTTTTCAGTGTCTGCACACTGTTTCTCTACATCCTCTCCAATACCCCGACCAAGGTCTCCCCAGCACCCTCTGAGGAGGGATGTCTGTCAGCTCAGGGTGCTGAGCTGATGTCCTTCTTGCTCTGCACCTCCCGTGCGGGGCTTCTCTCCATCGTGCTCATCTGATGTCCTCCATAGACACCCTCATTCACTGAAGGTCTGGTGTGTGGCTCACAACTGTCATCTCCTCCCTGTCCTTGCCGAGCTCCTGTGACTTCAGCCCCCAAGGGCAGGGCCCACCAACACTTCTCATGTCCTTCCACTTATGCCTCCTAGCCCCCGACCCTTCGGCCATGACCCGAATGTTCCATTTCCTGGGATGGAGCACAACACCTCGAATTCAAAGCTGTCACTTTGAATTTAACAACTGCTTGAAAGTAGATTTGGGATTCTTTTCTTTAATGATTCCACTTTGTTGGAGTGTGGGGTGGCAGACATCTGTCTCCCTGCCTGTGTGTAGGCCACGGGCTTCCAGGACAGTGCCAGAAGCACAGAGAGCCACAGCTCCCCAATCACAGTGGGTCCAATGTGGACTATTGTATCTGTTTTCCTTAGAGGGAGTTTCAAGGTCTCCCACCCCAAAATGGGAGGCCAGTTCTCCTCAGCCTCCACTCCTCAAGGGGCCAAGGGGGTCTAACAGCCCTTACCCCACAAACTCAGGGGTTTAGATGTCACCTCTATGCTTATTTACACCTGGGGCCAGGTGCCAGGTGCTGCCACACAAGGAAGTAGCAGCCACCTCAGAAGAGTCCCTCATCCCCTGTTCCTTATAGAATGGCAGCCCCAGCTACCCAGCCCCCACCGGGCACTCGATGATGATGTCATCCCATCCTGGGACCAACTGCATGTGACATGGCCCTGTCTGAGCACGTCTGGTCCTCCACCCTCTCTCAGCTGCTCCGCAGGTCGCTGCACCCAAGAGACCATCACCTGCCACGTTGTCTGGCTTGCAGCATGTGCCCCTCCCCGGGTTTGGGGCCATCCCTTCCAGCACAGCTGCTTTACTGCATCCTCCGGCCCGACTTCACCGTCACGGCTCTCGTGTCCATGGCTGCTTCTGGAAATGTCTTCTCTCCCACCCTCTTCACCTCCACCCCTTCCTCGCGCACCAGTTTAAACAGCGCTGACCGCATGGAACTCTCCCGAAGTCAGCTGGGGCTCACAGCTTGTAGAACCTACCTGTGGACTGTCCTTTGTCCGCACTGCCTATGCCTCTGGCTTCCCGGAGCTCAGGGGAGGAACCCTTTGACCGCATCTCATTCATCACGCAGACGCGGAGCACCTCTCTGTGCCAGGCTCCGACACCGTGGCTAGGGGGCGTCGGTGAGCACAACGGACTGAGGTTCCTGCCCCCGCAGCGGCTAGTCTAGGAAACCTGGCGGTCAGCCTTCCACCAACAGGAGGTAATGTGGAGTGTTTTAGAAGGTGATCGGTGGCCTGGAAAGAAAGAAAAATTAGAACAGAGTAAAGGAGATGAGAGTGCCCTAAGGCAGTGCCTGGTTTCCAGTACATATTTGTTTTTATTTCCATTTTAATTGGTGTTTTCTTTTGGTTTGGGGTGTTTTGTTTGTTTTTTGTTTTATTTTGTTTTAATTAGAAAAATGGCACTTGTTCCTTAGGTAGACATCACTCATTGCAGACCCAGGAGCCTCTGCACTCCCTCCCAGGGCCCCAGGAGAACCTGCACTGTGAGAGTATATCAAAGGAGCAGTGTGGGTCCAGGAGGTTTTCTCGAGACAGGGGATCTGGGGTGGAGTGGAAAGTCCCTGCAGGCTCCTGTGGCTCAGTAGGCTGCCTGTCCTGTGAAAGCCTGAACAGGTAACCTGTGGCTCAGCAGTCAGGGAGCCACCAAAGGGCCACCTGCCTGCTCTTTTATATCTGAAGGGACTTTCTGTGTTTTGATGACACCTGGCAGTCCTTTCTCACCTTGAGTCGATCTGAACAGAGAGCCTGGAGCTTTCCTCTTACAATCATCAGCACCTGTGGCGTCGACTTCTCTGAAGAGAGACATGTGGATCTTCACAAGGATATCAGGTGCCAGTTATACTCAGTGTCACCGTGGGGCACACAGGATTTGCATGGACTAGCAACCAGATGGCTCCTTCTGTACTGCATAACTTGTAAGTACATCTCAGAGATCCCCAAGTGTTGGTGGACATCCTCCACGCCTTGGTAGGCACACTATTCCTGAGTCTGTTTCCCAGGCCCTCGCCAACTTGTGGTACCCATGGGATCACACCAAGAGTAATGATGAGACTGTCACTGTACTAGCCCCAGCACAGTCCCTTCCTTAGGTTTTAACCACTCCTTCAAGCGCATCCCTGAGGATACCTCAATTGACATAATGAATAGGCCTTTATCATCCTTCATCCCAGGGTTGTTCTCTGCTGTCCTCAAAGCCTCACCACTGATGCTTCCTTGGGGTCCTCACTCTTGTATTCTGATCATCCAGCTTTGGAGGTGCTGGGGCAGTCTGCATTCCCTGGGCCTCATGGGGCAGCAGACATCCCCTCCTTCCTTACTGCTGGGACAGGCCTCTCCAGAATGGTCCCTGGAAGCCACTTCTTCAGTGTCGCTCTGTAGTCACTTTCCCCAGGGCTCAGACCCAAGTCACTGGGCACCGGACCCTGGTATCCCTTTTCCCCACCCTGGTCTTGCTCAAGGACCCATGCCCCAAATCTCCTCTCATTCAAGCAGAACATCCCCTTAGTGATGCTTTCTGGAGGCTCTTGCTCATAGCTCATCACACAGGTCTGGGGAAGTGTCTAGAACCAGAACACGGCTCTCATTCTGTATGTGTGTGCCTGCATGTGCACCCACATGTGTGTGTATGTGTGTACATGTGTATGTGCTATACACCAGTGTTCCTTGTTTGGTAAACTGTCAGAGTGCCTTTCTGTGGATCAGTCCCACCCAATAATTTATAATCATTTTCACAATTAACAGAAAGTAATAATCTCCAATAAGAATTTGGCTCTTGATGCTGAAGCCCGGTCACGGATGCCTCCCTGGCTAGGCTTCTCTGGGAGGCTGTTTAACATGGGTTCTAGAACTTGGAGTCCTGGGGATTTTTTATTTTTTTGCTTTTTCTTTTTTACTTTTTACCTCTTCACCTGAATTGTATCTGCCCCCCTCCATATATCATACCTCAGAATGTGACTGTATTTGGACATAAGTTGGTTATTAAAAAGGTAATTAAGTAAAAATGAGGTCATCTTGGGAGAGGGGGGCTCTCATCCAATCTAACTGGCATCCTTGGAAGAGGAGGAAATTTAGACATAGATGCATCCACAGGAAGGGAAAGTGACATCCACAAACCAACAAGAGATGCCTCAGGAGGAACCAAGCCTGTTGACTCTTAACTGTAGACTTCCTGCTTCCAGAAGGTTGAGAAGGTCCATTTCCAGTGTTTAAGCCACCTAGTCTGTTGGTACTTGTGATGCAATCCTAAGCAAGCTTATACAGTCCCTTTAAAATCTTTTGTCTGAATTGTAATCAGTGAAAAAATAATTATTTTTAATCTTAAAAAAAACAAAAGTTCTATAGGTATCTTGAGAAAAGACATAGACTCCTTTGCTCAAAATTAAGTGATTTATTCTTAATTGCTTCTGACTTCAAACCTTTAGATGCCTTCATGTCTCTCCTTATTGAGTATTAATCCCGTTGTCTATTTGATCTTCTACTCTTATCAAGACAAGCCCCATATCTGATCTTGCTTTTGTTCAAAAGAAGTAGATAAGCTCCACTTTGCAGAAGAAGAAGCTGAAGGCAGGGGGATTTGGGGGCTCCTCCTGTCTCACCTGTCAGAGAGGAACTCTAGCTAGAATATATTCTAAGCTTCTCACCAGACCCTGACTGCTGCTGCCCTCAGCAGCCATCTGAATGTGAGAAGTGGACAGTCAAGATCCCAGGCATTGAGCACATAGCAAAGCTGGGCCTTGTGCCTGGCATAGAATATTGTCATTAAGATTGGCTTTACTTTTGACCACATACTCTTATGGATGATTCTACCCACCACACTTTTGTTCAGATGAAACAACAAATTTCCAGGGTTTTGTTTTGTTTTGTTTTTAATACCATGGGGAAATCAGCGCAGTGTAATCATAAGATAATTAAACTGGGATTCAGATCTAGGTTCAGATTCTGACTGTCATGTTCTCATTGTGGGACCACAGACAAGTCCTTTATTTCCCTGGCCCTTGTTTTTTTTTTTATCTGGCAAATGAGAGTGTTGGATTCGATAATTTTTAAAAAGTTCTTCCAGCTCTCTAATGCCAGAATTCTAAGAATTTTGATAGGAAATGCTTGTGGGTTCTTAGCTTCTCTAGCCTCTGCTTCTTCTCACTTGTCATGCAGTTAAAGCGAGTTTTACTTTCTACTGACAGCCATCTCTCAGTTATCCATGGGGAAGAAGGGACACTTGGTGTTCACAAGAGCTTCTCTAGCCTGAGGCCAAGGTGCTAATTCCTAGGGCAGGAAGGGGCCTCTGGGCTTCAGTGCTGCCCATTCTGACCATTGAGGTGGCAGGGAGATTGGCTCGACCTCAGCAGTCCTGGGCCTCCTTCGAGGGCTCCTGGCTCTGAGCATCTGTGTTCCTTGAGCCGAGCATTATGGGTATAGCTAGTGGGCAACCAACATCCTGGGGCCTAATGGATGAAAATGGCACGATCCATTAGACTGAAACCCCACACACCTGGAGCTTACTGTTGTTTCCCTTCTGGCATTTCTGTTACTGCTGCTCATTTTGGATCCCAGGGTCCTTGAGGGAAGGACTGTGGCTCACATTCATGCTCTGTATCCCTAAGGGCTCAGTTAGTGCCGCTGAATGAGGAAGTTGCCGCAGCATTCAAATACCCTCCAAGGAAGAGCGCCTACTGTGACTGTTCAGTGCTATTCTAAACTGGACTCCTCACCAGCTGACGGATCTCATGTTTAGGAGGGGAAATAAATGACGCTTAATTACCGTGTCCTTTTCCAGGTGGCTGGGATTACATGACCCTGAAGAAAGCCAACACGTAATGAGCTTCAGAAGGACCTCCTCGCTACCTAAAGTAGGGCAAAATGTAAACAGCAATAGGCCTGAAAGGGGTGGCCTCCATTCAGAGGTGGTGTGAAGGCCACTGCAAGGTGCAGGTGAGCTCAACTCCCCTGCCCGGGGCTGCTGATTATCCCGGAAGGTGCTGAGTGTGACGGGGGTTTTCATGAGTTGGCAGAGCCCATTGGGGCGGCTGTGCTGCCCAGCTGGGGCTCAGGCTACGTCTTCACAGACACCACAACTTGAAACGTTGCCTGGCCTGTCTGTTTAATCAAATAACCAGGTTTTAAGAGCTGAATAACTGGTTGTTTCACTAATCAGAAAATCAATGGTCTTTAACTATAGAAATGGGCTTTATCCCTTAGCTGCCAGTTTGAAGAGGATTTATTCCTTCTTTGTTCCTTGGCCCTTTTTGGCATCTCAAGCTTAAACATCAGTCTAGCTTCTGCATGGGGTGTCCATTGGTTAAGCATCTGCCCTGGGCTCAGGTCATGATCCCAGCATCCCTGAGCCCTGCATCAGAGTTCCTGCTCAGCAAGGAGTATGCTCTCCCCTCCCCCTGCTCTGATGCTCTCACTCTCTCTGTCTTTCTCTCATTCACTCCCTCTCAAATAAATAAAATAAAATGGAAAAATCTAGCCTCTGCTTGAGAGAGGAGCTGCATCCTTATTCCGGACATAAGCCTAAAGCCCTGTGGGCCGGTGGAGCCGCCCTGCTGAGACCAGGCATGGGGCTCCAGAGAGCAGAGAGCATTTTCAGAGAGAAGGGAGAATGAGCAGAAGGGCATGAGGTTGTGTGTGGGTAGCGTGTGTGTGTGGAATGGGTTAGAGCACAAATCTGTGTGGGCTCAAGATGTATTCAAGCTCAAGAAGGGTTTCGATGAATTTCCAGATCACGAGCTAGGGGGGGACATGAAGGATGCTGATAGCATCCATCCTTCTAGGCTAGAGCTTGAACTCCCACTTCTCTCCAACCAGTCCCATTTCCAGAATATGGTACCACTGTCCCCTCTACCTCACTTCCTTTGGACAGACTTTCCTGGACATGATCCAGCTCTGCATCAGGACCCCATCACCTCCAACCTGGATCTCCGAAGCCCTGTCCAATCTTGCTCCCTCAAACAGAGAATCTCACTTCCTGCCCAGAGTCTGACTGTAGTTTTGTTGTGCCCCATTTGGGGCTTGATTTATGGTGGTAAACCCCTGCTCCCTTCGTGCCTCCCAAGATGCATCTCCTTCCTGCGTCCCCCAGCTCAGCTCCATGTACCTCACTCCAGACAAGCCCTCAGCCTCGGGGTGAAGAATGGGTTTGCATCAGAGGGCAGGGGCCATGCCTGTGTTGGTCACTTGAAACCCAGTATCTGTCAAAAAGCAACATCTGCACACATTTGTTGAATAAAGGGATACCATTTGCCTTATGGGAGCTATTTCTGAAAGTCATGAACAGAATACTCAACTGGATTACTCTTGGTGTAACTCAGAAAATTATGTATGTAACCCAGCTCCCTCACTACACAAGTAAGGTAGTTTTCCGCTACTGCCAGCATTTACCAAACACTGTTTTCTTTTTTTTTTTTTTAAGATTTTATTTATTTATTTGACAGACAGAAATCACAAGTAGGCAGAGAGGCAGGCAGAAAGAGAGGAGGTAGCAGGCTCCCCGCTGAGCAGAAAGCCCAATGCAGGGCTTGATCCCAGGACTCTGGGATCATGACCTGAGCTGAAGGCAGAGGCTTTAAACCACTGACATACCCAGGTGCCCCACCTGGGTTTCTTTCTGTGGTTTCCTCTGCTCAGAGAGTTGGCTCCTCTTAGCATGCCATTCTCCTTAGCTTGGCAGCAAGACCCTCCAAAGCCTGCCTCTCTTCCTTTCTCAGTACTTGGCTACACAACCATTCACCCAGTTAGCCTGCCCTTCTACCTATCTCTGAGCATGCAAGCTCATTCCTACTTCTGCATTTCTGTTCATCCTCCCAGTCACTTCCCATGAGCCAACTCTTACCCATAATGCCAATGTGCTGTCCAATGGTAACTTTGTCTATGGATCCTCCTTGAGCATTCAACTCACAGTATCTCTGTCCATCCATGAACATATGAGACTGACAACCTCTGCCATTCATGAGATGCTGCAGTTTTATGACATCATGGATGATTAACCCCCGTGTGTGGAACTCCTGTCCATATAGACTAGACTGTAAGTCCTCACGCTGCTTCATCCTGACCCGCCCCCCAAATATGCCTATAGGGGTGCAAATTTTGCTTCCAAAAAGCTGGTTGAATGAATGAAGGGCCAAGACTTCTTCTCCTTCTCTGGACACACTGACCAAGGCCTCCAAGGGCTGCTAGAAGGGAGAAGTAGAGAGATGTCCTCTGCCTGCATGTCTTGGGAGCAATGCAAGGTGGTGGTGTGCCAGGGACTATCCCAGGCTGAGGAGGGTGAAGGCAGCTCACAGGCAATCTGGGACAGCTCCCTCTGAGTGCCTAAGCAGGCTACACAGGCTGGGGACATGCTTGGATGCCTGAGGAAGAGACTAGTGCCCCCAAGGACGGGCTCTGGAACCCAGTCATTTGGAATGCATGCTGTAGATGTGGCAGCCACTGGGGCTCTTTTCCATAAGAATCAGTGAGTCATAGTTTAGAGTATTGTGTTAAATGCAGATTTGTCCTTCAACTCCAAAAACACGATCTGTTGCTTTTGTATCAAACCAGCTGGCTTCACAGTATCTAAGGACAGCATATTTTCCAGGAATGAGTCTTTAAATCTCTTTTGGCAAATGACTTTAACTGGCATTTCTCCATCAGATGTGCCTTATCATGCACAGCAAAATTGATTTTCCCCTAAGAAGTTGGTGTATAAGTAACTGTCATGTAGTGACAGTACATGTGATGTGTCATGAGACACCTTGTCATTGTCATTAGTGTGTTCACTCTCTTGGTTACTAAAAATTGGTAAGGGTCAGGCTCAGTCTTGAAATATTTCTAGTAGATCACGGACTTTTTCTTCTCCCTGAGATTGTAACAAAGATCTAGTTGTCCTCCAGTATCCAGTCTCCTCCTTTCACTTGGTAACAGGACTCTTGATTTTTAGCTGCACACAATACTTCTTGGAATACCTAACACATTTCTAGCCCCCTTTGGACATAGGTGTGCTCTTGTGACTAAATTCTAGCAATCAGTTCTATGCAACTGATGAATCACTGAATTCTACCTCTGAAACTAATAATACAGTTTACTCACTAATAATAAAGTTAATTAAATTGAATTTGAATAAATTTTAAAAATAAAATTTAATTTAAATTTCAATAGGCAATGTGGCTACCATATGGATAGCACAGTTCTCACCAAAATGTTGTCTATTCTTCTCTCCTCCCCTTATCCTCATGGGGAGGTCTAGAAAACTCCTGCACATTATGGATGACGAATTTAAATATCATTGTCTCACTATAGCTTTCTGATCCCTCATCCTCACCCCATGAGAATTAATTACTCCCTCAGCTGTGTTCCTCTAGCACTGTATGCATGACTATATCTATCACACAGCACAAGACTTTCTTCCTTCCTCCCTGGCATCTTATTTTTCCAACATTCTAACTGCACAGTACTAATTGCATTTCTCTAGGTGAGCCATGCCCTCTTGCCTCGAGGCTTTTGCATACACCGTTGCCTCTGCCAAAAGCACTCTTCCTTACCCATCTCCCCTGGCCAAGTAGTGCCTTAAGATTTCAACTTATCAAAGCTTATTTCAGGAAGATTTCTCTTATGCCATCCCATGTCCAAAGACTAAATTAGGGGCTCTCCTTTCTGAGTATTCCCATAGTTTTTTATGTCTATACATTATACTTCTCTCTATCTTACTTGTGTGTGTAGCCTGTTTCCCTCTCTGTACTTCAAATCTTTTTGAAGACAAGGATCTATTGTTATTCAAACAACTATTACAGTTCCTGGCACAGAGTAATACAGACTGACTATGACCAAAATACTCTCCTTGGGATGCAGTGGGGAGAGGTGGGAATAGGTCAGGGCTGCTGTCCGTGGTCCTGACATAGTGCTTTTGGAAATTGCACCATGTCCAAACCCTGGGGCAAAGCAGAAACCAAGTTACCAGGTATCTTATGGGGATAGGAGAGAGGCTATAAGGTATAAATAATAGGAGAATGACAAAAATGGAGGGAGAGAAAGAGAGAGAGATGCACTCCTACGGGAAAAAGAAATTGCTGTCATATCCAAATCATTTGGTGTTAACTGAAAGAAACCACAACCCAAAATTTACTAGTGAACCCCTGGAGGAGAATAAGGATTGTATGTGCAAGTGTCAACTTGAACAAACACATCACACAGACTGGCAATGCCAGCTAGGCAGAAATAGAAAGACTGAAGTGAGATTCTCAGCTGTTCTTAAGTGCTGATAGTTTGTCTATGTTTTTACTTTCTCCTTAAAATATCTCTTCTTCACACTGACCAAAACAATTTAGAATTTATATCTCTTATGCTTCAAAATTTTGTAGTTTATTTTCTGTGGGTGTTTTGCTTTTTGTTTTGAGGGTTTTGTTTTTGTTGTTGTTGTTGTTGTCAATTTTATCATGTCATTGATAATTCAAGAAGAATCAAGTTCTCATACTCTCAGAAGGTTTTCTTCTTTTTTCTCAACCTTTCTTAAATTCACAACTCTTTCTCTCTACTCCTTCCCCTATCACCCTTAGCTGATGGCCTCACTTCTTATTTCACTGAGCTGAAAACAATAAAAAAAACCCTTCCTTATCATTCCAATTTTAAAAAAGTACCAATATAAATGTCTTTATATCCTTTCTTCCTTTTCAGTGGAAGATTTGTCCACATGACTACTAAAGACCAAATCTTTCACCTATGCTCCAGGGCCCATTTCCTCCCATTTGTTTAAAGATTTTGCTCCAGGAGTTACATTCTCCCTGCATTGAATATTTTCCCTCTGCCAAATCTTTCCTGTGCATAAAAATGTGCCCTAATATTTCCCATCTAATAGAAACCTCCCCTAGCCTATATCCTATAGTGACTGTCCCAGTTTCTCTGTTCTCTTTTATAGCAAACTTGAAAAGGGTAGCTATGTTTTCTGTTTTGACCCACTCCTGCCAGGGTTTTGCCTTAGCACCTTACTAACATTACTTTTTAGAGATCACTGATGATCTCCACATTGCAAATTCAGGGATCAGTTTTCATTCCTCTTCTTTCTTGATGCTTCACCCCCATTTGAGGCAATTGATCAATCCTGCCTCCTTGAAACACTTTATTCATTTGGTTTTATTTGTTCTTTTTCCTGGCCTTCCTTCTACCTCCCTGGTTATGCCTTCTTAGTCTTCTCTACTGGATCCTCCCCTTCTTACAAACCTTTAAAAGTAGGTTGCATCTTTGGTTGATTTCTCTTTTCTCTATATATTCACTCCCTTGTGATTTCATCCAGTTCCATGGCTTTAAATACCATCTACATGAGGGCACTTGCCAAATTTAATTCTCTATCCCCCACTTCTCTCCTCAACAAAAGACACCACTCCTGACATTTCCAGTCACATGACAGAAGTATGGGATGGCCCCCAATCCATTTTTCTAGGATAGTTCTGATTTATGATTGTTAAGTATTAATAGCACGTCTTCCATTTAAAATTGTCCCAGTTTGGGCAATATATTGTTTGGCCACTTGCATTAATTTCCCATGGCTGCTATAACAAATTACAACTAACTTAGTGGCTTAAAACAACACAAATTTATTATTTTACAGTTCTGGAGATCAGAAGTCTGCAGCGAGTCTCACTGAACTAAATTCAAGATGTCAGAAGGCTGAATTCTTTTCTGGAGGCTGTAGGGGAGAATCCTTTTTGTTGACTCTTCCAGCTTCAAAAGGCTGCCCACACTCTTGGCCCATGACCCCTTCCATCTTCAAAGCCATCGGTGATTGGCTGGTCTTTTCACATTATATAATTCTGACACTGATTCTGCCTTCCCCTTTCTCATTTGACTCCCATAATCATATTGGGTCCGACCATATAATCCAAGATAGTCCTATTCTAAGGTCAGCTGATTAGCGGCTTTAATTTCATTTTCAACCTTAATTTTCCCTGGCCATATTAAAAAACATATTCACAGGTTCTGGAGATTAGGATGTAGGCATCTGTAGGGGGTCACTATTCTGCCTACCTTGTCATCCAATAGGCTTCCCAAATTTAGCATGCCCCAAAATTGGCTCTTGGCTTTCCCCAAATCTTCTCCTTCTGCAGCTTCCTATCTCAGTAAATTATGTACCATTCATTCAGCTGCTCAAGCCAAAAGACTCGTGTGCATTCTCAAACCTCTCTTGCTCTTAAACTACATATCTAATCAACACATACTGTAAGCTCTTCATCTGCCTTTAAAACATGTATTCAAACATATTTCATCCCCCTCCAACCCATTACCATCTACTCCAAAGCACTGTCTCTCTCATTTAGACTATTGCTAGGCCCTATGTGGTCTCCAGCTTCTGTTTTGCCTACCCCCATTTTCTGCCCCAGTTTATCTTCCACAAGGCAGCCAGAGAGATTCTCTTAAAACATAAATTGCATTATGGTCACTCCTCTACTCAATCGAGCTAATGATTTCTCATCACTTGGAATAAAAGGCCTGCAAAGCCTTTCTGAATGTGGTCCATTGCACCCTGTTCTACCTCATCTGTTACTCTGGCTCTAGGACACTGTAAATATGGTATCTCCTACCTCTTTTCTTCCTGTGACTCTAGGAAAAATGTTCAGGTGATTGCCGGGCTAGCAAACCAGAGCTAGGATAGTGCTATTATCAAAGGGGAACATATGGAATTATTTTGTTCTCTGCTTATATTTAGATATTTTCATAACCAGGAAGAAAATTTTACTGAAGTTTAGATCCTTTCTCTAGGCTTTGTGAAATAAACTACCAGTGACCCAGTAGGATCAGTTCTGTGCCAGAGTTTTGGAGGGTATTAAAGCATGACAACAACTAGGTTTAATAATAGCCTTTGCACTAGACCTTGGGGGATTTCTGGCAGCCTCAATTACTCCAGTTCTTACTTTCTTTTGCCCTGTATTATCTTTAGTTGCCCTTGAATGCAGAGAGACTTTCAACCAGAAATTTTCAATTTCCTATTTCAAACTTGCCACAAAAAAATGTCCACCTCCCCCACCATATATTCTGTATACATGTACAGATATTCTGTAGATGGTATAGACTCTGCTTCATCTCATGTGATTCTGTTTGCTTAATTATTGTTTTCTCCTCTTAATTGCTCACAGTAATCTAACTCTACTGTGCTTGCTAATGAGCACAGCTTAGACGTTCCACATATAACGAGCTTCAAGAGTCATTCTCTCATTATCGTCACTAAATGTTCCCATATATATTCTCACTTGACATGTATGAAAGCAAAAATAATAAAAACTATAAAATTCTATGGTGATCTGAGGAAGTGTAATGTTCATAAGTAGAAAGTTGTGGCTTTAGCTTATACTTATAAAATGCTAGCTTTGAAAGAACCTGGAAAAATCATTTAGTTAGCCCCTTTGTTTTAATATGAGGAAACTGAGGTTCAGAGACATGGCATGCCTTTGCTGGAGTCACACAATGACAAACCCAGCCAGCTCCTGGTCCTGTAAGATTCCCACTGTGGAGACTTTGTCCTTAAGAACACATTGCTTCTCCTGTTACTTAAATTAAGTTTCTGCAAATAAATGGACTAGCATGTCCCCTGGGTTGTTATTTATAACTGAAAACTTGAAAACAATTTAGGTAGCTAACATTAAGAAAACCAAAAAATAAATGGTGATATACTTAGGTAATATTATCTAAATATTATATAATTATATATTGCATATTATAATTATATAATATTACACAAATATTAAAAATCATTTTTAGAGACACTTAACTGGGTCAGTCAGTAGAGCATGGAACTCTGATCTCAGGGTTATGAGTTTGAGTCCGATGTTGGGTGTAGAGATTGCTTCAAAATAAAATCTTAAAAAAATTATTTTTAGAAAATATCTAATGACCTTTTGAGACCTCACAATATAATGTTGAATGGAAACACGTCAGGCTACCAAACTGAATATAGTGTGGTAGCAATTTTGTTTTATCTATGTGGTAAGAGTAGGACACATCAAAAAGAGAGCTTTTGAGATGACAGGACTGCAAATTACTTTTGTTCCCTTTTAAAAACTTTTCTGTTTTACAGATTTTCTACAATTTGCATGTTTTCATTAAATTTATAATTAGAACAAAATTGCAGTTTTTTAAGAGAAAAAGATATGATCAAGACTTAATAACTTGAAAGAGATTTTTTTTCTCGGACTGAGGGGGCAATTGCAGAGGATTATGAAGAAATTTATAGAAGGAAGAGCTGTTTTCACAACTGCTGTTGAATTATTAAGTGGCAAAACTTGGGCCAAGTAAAGAAGACAAGTCAGCACCTGATGCTGTTATATTTCTTCCAGTGTCTTCTTTCACCAAACAATATTTGCTGAGGGTCAGAGGCCATTTCTATGAGCATGCATTGTTGTGTATGTTGGCAGCACTAATGAGGTGAAATGTAACTTTTCTTTTTACGTATGTGTGTGTGTATAAGTGACTGTTTGTGTTCACAAGGCTGGTTCTACCAGTCCTCTAGTGATGTGACACTGGGTGGCTAACTTAAGGCTCTGTTTTCTCATCTTTTAAATATAAGATCATGAAAGTTTCTGAGCTTTAGAAATAACGTTTTGATTGTTTGCCTCTCCCAGGGTGAATCAGATAACTTCTGCCACAAAGCTTTGTGGAGAATCATATTATACTCTAAGCTGTGGGCAGAGTCAAAATAAGAGATGCAGGCAAAGCTTTGAGTTGAGGCAAAATCCTAGTTAACAAGTCAGAGAGGCAGGTCCAAAGGCTTTACCTATCCCAGAAAAAGGACTAAATCCTGCCAGAGAGTAGCAGAGTGATCCTGAAGGAACTGTAAGTTGAGGGTGCCTGGGTGGTTCAGTGGGCTGAGCCTCAGCCTTCAGCTCAGATTATGATCTCAGGGTCCTAGGATGATCTCAGGGTCCTGGAATCGAGCCCCACATCGGGCTCTCTGCTCAGCAGGGATCCTGCTTCCTCCCTCTCTCTCTGCCTGCCTCTATGCCTACTTGTGATCTCTCTCTGTCAAGGAAATAAATAAATAAACTTTTAAAAAGGAACTATAAGTTGAGAGAGGGTAAGAAGGTAGTCCTGGGGGCGCGGCCGTCCGGGTCTCCCAGCGAGCGCACGTGCGCCGGCCAGACCCAGCGGAGGCAGCGTCCGGGCACTCGCGAGGAAATGGAGGGCGAGGCGCTGTTCAGAGCTAGGGAACTGTGTGGGCTGAGTTTCGCCCCGAGAAGGGAGAGCGAGGAAAGAGAAGCTCTGACGGCCGGAGAGGAGAAAGGGAGGATCGCGAGCTAGAGCAACCCGATGCCATGGAGGCCGAAGAGACGATGGAATGCCTTCAGGAGTTCCCGGAACATCATAAAATGATCCCGGTCCGATTGAATGAACAGCGAGAGCAGGATCGGTTTACTGACATCACCCTGATTGTCGACGGACACCATTTTAAGGCCCACAAGGCTGTTTTGGCTGCTTGCAGTAAGTTCTTCTACAAATTCTTTCAGGAGTTTATTCAGGAACCTTTGGTGGAGGTAGAAGGTGTTAGTAAAATGGCCTTCCGTCATTTAATTGAGTTCACATATACAGCAAGGAGAAGAAGAAGCCAATGATGTATGGAAAGCAGCAGAGTTCCTACAAATGCTAGAAGCTATCAAAGCCCTTGAAGTCAGGAACAAAGAAAACTCTGCTCCATTAGAGGAAAAATACCACAGGAAAAAGCGAGGCAAAAAAAAAGAAAGATTGCAGAAACTTCAAATGTTATCACTGAGTCATTGCCCTCTGCAGAATCAGAACCTGTTGAAATTGAGGTGGAGATTGCCGAAGGCACAATCGAAGTGGAAGACGAAGGCATCGAAACGTTGGAGGAAGTGGCTTCTGCCAAGCAGTCCATGAAGTACATTCAGAGCACAGGCACTGTGATGATGATTCCGCCCTGGCACTGTTGGCAGATATTACCAGCAAGTACCGGCAAGGTGATAGAAAAGGGCAGATAAAAGAAGAAGATGGTTGTGCATCTGACCCCACAAGCAAACAGGAACATATGAAATCACACTCCACGGAGAGTTTCAAGTGTGAAATATGCAATAAAAGGTATCTTCGGGAGAGCGCATGGAAACAGCACCTCAACTGTTACCACCTCGAAGAAGGTGGAGTCAGTAAGAAGCAAAGAACTGGGGAAAAAATTTACATATGTCAATACTGTGAGAAACAGTTTGACCACTTTGGACATTTTAAAGAGCATCTTCGAAAACATACAGGTGAAAAACCTTTTGAATGTCCAAATTGTCATGAACGTTCTGCTAGAAATAGCACCCTCAAATGTCATCTGACTGCATGCCAGAATGGAGTAGGGGCAAAAAAGGGAAGAAAGAAGCTTTATGAATGTCAGGTCTGTAACAGTGTGTTTAACAGCTGGGACCAGTTCGAAGATCATTTGGTAATACACACTGGAGATAAACCCAACCATTGTACTTTATGTGACTTGCGGTTTATGCAAGGAAATGAATTAAGGAGGCATCTCGGTGATACTCACAATATCTCAGAGCGTCTAGTAACTGAAGAAGTTCTTTCAGTAGAAACATGTGTGCAGACTGAACCTGTGACGTCAATGACTATTATAGAACAAGTTGGGAAGGTGCATGTGTTACCATTGCTTCAGGTTCAGGTGGATTCAGCACAAGTGACTGTGGAACAGGTCCATCCTGATCTGCTCCAGGACAGCCAAGTGCATGATTCACATATGAGCCATCTTCCAGAGCAGGTCCAGGTGAGTTATCTAGAAGTGGGTCGAATTCAGACTGAAGAAGGTACATGTGGAGGAGCTGCACATCGAGTGGGTAAATCAGATGCCAGTAGAAGTACAGACTGAACTTCTAGAAGCCAACTTGGATCAAGTGACCCCTGAAATCATGAACCAGGAGGAGAGAGAGCTCACCCAGGCAGATTGTGCTGAGGCTGCCAGGGAAGATCACGAAGACGCTGATGGTTTAGAGACCAAATCAACAGTGGATTCCCAAGCTGAAAGGGCAGGGAATGAGAACAGAAAACCTATGCCTGTTTTAGAATGAAATAACAAATGAGTACATTTTTAATTTTATGTTTTGGGTTTTTGAACTGATGTTGGGCAGTGTGACTGTCCTTGGGCTAACAGACAAGTGGACCAAAGTTAAAGTCTTTCCTGTTGTGAACTGTTTCTGTTGAAACAGATTTTCCCCCACTTAATGCCACAGAGGAGATATCTTTCCCATAAGTGAATGGGAAGCTTTGAGAAGTGTTATTTCTGGAAACTTAAATGGATTATATTCTTACTATATAGTTGAGTATGAATATCTATTTTCATTGTGATGAGGGTTCTCCCTTCTCTCTTTCCCAAGTCATGTCCTTTCTCAGATTTTTTCCATGTTGTAAAATCAAATGTAAAATCATTAGAATACAAATTTATGTATTCTAATGCATGTTAGAAAATTGAATACATAGGAAACACAAGGCTGCATGAAGAAAAGTACATTGTTACTGTGCAGTTAAATTTTTGGCTTCTGGCTTGCTTTAGCTTGAACAACCTTCTTGTCTTTACTGATAGTCATGGATGTCATCTCTGCAACAGGAACAGAGTGGTGGTGGCAAAATTTCTAGAATGTAAAAAACAAAAAAAAACCACACCCATGTGCCTTTTCAAAACCAACAAAACTTCTATAAAGTGTCTCTGGTTCTTTCAAAGTTTGTGTTGTAAGGAGCAATGTAGGTGATGCTGTAGTAGTTTATGTTTTTGCTTATAATGATGGCAACTACCAATTCTTTTTCTTGGTAACTTAAGTTAGGTTGGGAAGTTTCATTTAATGGCAACTGAAGGGCCATTTCCAATTGGGAAAATTCATTTATATCTGTGGTAAACTTTTTTTTTTTGATGAAAAGTTGCACTAATATTTTACCACCAGATGAAAAAAGATGAGCATCATTTAAAAATTAATGTATTTAAAATAAAGTACAGAGAAAAACATGTATATAATATATCAGGCTTTGTTTTGAATGAATCTTTTCCCCCCCGATCCTTAATGTAAAGATCTTGTGCTATAACTTTTAAAGCCATACAAATAAGAGTGCTAAACTGTGGGCTTAAAAGTAGGTGTGTAAATATTTTTAATCAGTATTACTTGGAAAATAAAATATAACAACCACATAAAATAAACCAATATGCTATTTTCTTTACCTGTTAAATATTGGGAGATACTTACATTTTTAAAGTAAAGCTTAAAATTATGTGTTAAAAAAAAAAAAAGAAGGTAGTCCTGGGACAAGGGCCTAATTTCTGTTTTTGCTTGTACCCTTATTTATCTATCTGTCTGATTATCTATCTAACTACAACTTTGGAAAATTCCAAACCTATCTTAAATAGAAAGAAAGATGTAACAAACCCTTATATATCCATTACCAAGCTTCAACAAAATGAATGTTTCATCTATCATCCCACCCATTCCCCCTCCCTGGAAAATGTTGAAATAATAATTCTATTACTACATCTGTAGATACTTTGGTATGTATCTCTTAAAGATACAGACTTTTATTCAATATGACCACAGATTATCAGAACTAAAAAGTTAGTGATTTCTGTTAAAGGTGCAGTTTGAAGACTTGTCCCACAGAGAAGTGAGTGGAAGTGTCTGATACACTTGAACAGTCAAAGGAGCACCCTGGGATCCCAGGCCCATTAGTCTGACACCACTCCTTCCCCTGGCACTGCGGAGTGGACAGCTTTGAGAACCACTTGGGTCACCATCCACTGGGTAGGAAGTTGGCAGATTCGGTACAGAGCTTTGCACTATATAGGTACTAAAGACCAAAGTCAGGACTCGGAGTCTGGAAGAGTCCTTCAAATAGACCTCAAACAGGGAGGTCCCTTTGCTGGTCAGGGAGGCACCTATGCAGAGATATGTGGAGGTAGGAGGGCACAGGATGGGAAGCCCAAGACCCCCATCTCCATCGGACCTCAGATCAGCCACTTACCTTCAGATGCATCATTTGCAAAGTGAGGACAGCATTGGTCTTTGCATGAATTAAATGAAATTCGGTATGGGATAACACCTAACACATACTGGGCATTGAATACATTTTAGCTGATATAATCTAAATATATCTGCCAAACTGAAAGGCTAACATGCTGAGACACTGACAAGATACCATTTTTCAAGAATTTTGGAAAAATGGATTTGTCATATTTCTGCATATTAGTGTATGTTAATTTACATAAATTATTTTGTGTTCTCCCAATGACCTAATTCTAAGCCCATGGATTAAGCTAACCTCTCGCAAACTAATTCCAGTCCAGGATTCACAATCACTGCACTAGGTGGGACAAAGGCACTCTTCAATAAGGAGGGGACATCTAAGGGATTATTCTTCCGAGCATGATATAGCCAGAGGTAAGGAGACCAACTGACAAGTGTCCCAGATCCTAGGCACATTAAGTGGCCCCAAGACTGGGATTCAAATGTGCATATCTTTCTTTTACTGTTCTCTCTTGAGAAAATGAGACTCAGAAACATTTTGAAGTGTGATTCATAGTGACTCCATCTGCATAAAATCAGGGCTCGGAGCTTTGGTCTTACAGGGGAACTGTTATGTGACGTGACATCATTGGCTATGATTCAGCACTGCATATCAAAGAGGAAAGATGGGTAGTGAGAGGCCCCTATCTAGGGGCTAGGGAGGTGTTAGTGAGCACAAGGGAAAGGATGAGGACTGCTTGTCAGGGCAGCAATGAGGAGGCAGCAGGCTGATGCAGACTGAGGTCCTGGAAGGTGAATTTTTCCTTTGCTAAAACAGAGCTGAGTTCAGCTGGGACAAACAATAGCCTTGAATGTATCCGAGTTTCTTTCCCTTTTAGCTGTCCCTGGCAGAGGCAACCCACCTGGCAGCAGTAGCAGGATTTTCTGGATTTTTAGCCAAACTTCCTGCTTCCCAGGAGGACCATTCTCTGCTCCCCCAGGGTAATGGGCTGTGAGTTTTGCCTGATGAAACTGCTTTTGTTTTCCAGCTCACCAAAATCTGGCTCTTGACACAGAACCCGACACTGTCCACCATCAGCTATAAAAACAGGAATGAAATGTTTGCTTGGCACTTGTCAGCCCAGAATTGTGACTGAATGAATTTCGGTAATCCTCCGTTGTCATGGAGATGTGGAAATAGAAGGCTCCAGATGGGGTGTAGACAGGCAAAACCACAAAGATGGGGTAGTGTGAACTGATAGTTTCCTCTGGCTCCTCTGACATTAAAATTCAAGCTCAAGAAAGCTCCTGCTCCACATAAATCACTTACCACTCTGCTCACCAGCCCGAATACGCCCATCCCCAAACTATCATAAATCTTTTTTCCCTCTTTCCCTCCACTCTCACTTTCATTTTCCCCAAACACACTCTTTTGCATTTGACTGCCTTTAATAAATTTTTTTTTTTAATATGGGATGCCAATTCCCTGAGAACTGCAGCTCTCTGATATTAAAGGGGCCCTTGATTCACCCTAACCTTTTCTTAAGCAAGGGATGAAATGGGAATTTCAAGCTCCTGCACAGAAGTGCTCTCTCTGGACAACTGAGATAGTGACTGTAAAAATATATTCCTGGGAGTGAGTGTGGGTTAGAGAACTCTGTCTTGGAAAAAGAGGGAACCATTTATTACCTCTTTTGCTTCCAAAGGGCAGTGGTGTCGTAGGATGCCAGAAGAAAAGTAGCAGCTCTTGAGTGTTCTGGCTGAGACTGAACCAGGGAACTGGAAGATAAGTCTAAAGACAAATACTCAAGTCTAAATAAAGCCAGAAATGCCCACTGGAGATGACCTGGGGGAAATGATCTTGGGTGAAGTTGGGGAGGTGCCCGTGTTCATCACAGGTAGACAAACTGACAAGCGGGAAAACAATGATAGAAAACGGGCTCTCTGGTTCTTAATCTCAAGCCCAACTGAATTTAAACGCAGCTTTGCGCTTGTCAGCTATAGAGGGTCACAGGGACAAACTTGAAAGCCAAGGCACAGGCTGGTGGGTTTATCGTGACATTCCCACCTCTCACTCTTTGTGTTTCTGCTTCAATGAGACCGCTCCTGATGCTGTAAGTTACATAAGAAGAAAATATGCCAGCCCACAAAGGAGCTCGCAGTTTAGTGGGGTCGTATAGACAATCAATAACCTGGAAGGCTGGAAAGAGAACAGGGAAATGTTGAGGGTGGTTCGTGTTGCTATCCTCTGCGTCCACACTCATCTTGGCTCTTGGGTTTAGTCTCTGCCCTGGAATCTGCCCTTCCTTGGGAGGGATTCTTTGTCTTTCTATCAGGACACCCACTTCCTGGAAGTTTCAGGTGATCCTCAGCAACCACTTTAGGGGACTCCCTGTTCTCTGCTTACCCACTAGCACTGTTCCATCTGTGATCTGT
This sequence comes from Mustela erminea, assembly GCF_009829155.1. NCBI lineage: Eukaryota > Metazoa > Chordata > Mammalia > Carnivora > Mustelidae > Mustela > Mustela erminea. The sequence goes on from NC_045628.1 coordinate 80,215,912, forward strand.
GACACCAGCCTCCCATTCTCATACTGACCTCCTCCTTCTAGCCCTTTTACTTCTTTTACTACTGCTACCTTTCTTCTCCCATCTCATCACTCCATGTGGTCCCTAGACAAGTCCTGTTCTCTGAGTCGTCAGCTGCCCTGTGGTTTCAGTTCCTTCCCTACCCAGCCGGAGCCCACATTCATTAGTCCCTCTATTCGAACCTTCCTGTGGCTTGAGATGCCTCTCCTTTCTAGTTTTCTCATGTGCACTTGTTGAAAGTACTCTTTAAAGGTTTTTCTTCCTTTGTTTATCTTTGTCTATCTAGTCTATCAAGCTTTCCTTTGGCCCTTTACTTTTCTTCCTCTGTACACTCTCAAGGTGACCTTCTAGAGAAGACTTGCATTCTGATACTCCCGAGTCCTTGATTCTCCTCTGCTAACTTGTCTGTAATCAGGACCTATGACCTAGTTTGTATTGTCTCCTAAAGGCCCCTGTAAACCCGCACTGATTCATAGGCCTGGGATTGGATTGAGGGACGCGAAAGAGGTCTCTCAGTTATTGGGTCGTTAATGACCTGAGCTTCTGTTGCTGTGTGGTTTTTATGAGCCACGCTCATTTGATATACGTCACCATTGGTTAGTGGATCCCATTTTAATTCCACCTTTTTTTACAACCACATCCAAGAAAGCAATGAGAAACCTAAAACTTGCATCAGAACATGTCTCCACTCTTCTGGAATACCTTACACCATATGCTACGATAAACAGATTGGCCGTGTTCACTGCTCTTTCCTACTGGTGATAAGGGGAACTGACATGGGCTTGGCTAAGCCCCCCAGATTCACTAAAAGGAATCACAATCAAACATGCTATGTCTGAGCCCAAAGAGGAAAGCGATTCTATAGGAATGAGGACAGACATGAAACCTGTTATACCAGACCCTGACAAGTACTTCATTTCTCATGGAGAGTATCCTAGGATCCTCCGGGAGTTTTGACTTCTGTGGTCTCTGTCTGCCCACCAAAGGTGCCAGACAGAGAAAACAATGCCTGGTTTGTAGTTCTAACAACAGTGGCAGCATGTTTCTGACTTTGTGAAGAGAAAATGAGCTCATGCCATAGGAATAAAAAAGAAAGAAAGAAAGAAAGAAAAGATGTGAAAAATTAATTTTGTTGCTCAGTTTTTAGTTCTCAAGTATGAATAAAAAGATGAAGGTGATTTTTCTAAAACCTCCTACTGGAATATTAATTTCAGTCATGAAAAATAGCTCTGAAACAGAGATACTATTTTAGGTGAGGTGGTTTTTTTCCACTGATTTTTTTTTTTTTAATTTCAAGCTTATGGAGAAATGAATAGAAGAGTTTGATGAACACCTGGGTATTCTTCACCTGATTTCACCAATTTTTAACTTGTGATGGTAGACTGGGTGGTTAATGTCTTTTGATAGTATTGGCAGTTTTGTGTTCATTTATGATTTAAACAATTTAAAGACAAATGTTTATTGAGAACAAACCCATAGGGACCAGACACTGCTCAGTGCCCAGAGATACACTGGTGACAAGGACACACAAAATCCCCATCCTCGTGGAACTTAGGTTCATCTTATAGGGAAAACAGACAGAAAATTAATAAATATAACATGAATGTAATGTAATTTATGGTAGTAATAACTTAACTGATTCAGTTTTAAATGCCTATAAGCCAATTGGCTAATTTATGGAATTTGATCATGCTATTCAAAATGTCTGTGACTCTTTCGTAGAATGCAATCATAGGGTCAGAAGCCCACGCAGGACCAGCAAACACAGGGTCTGTTGACCACCAGGCCCAGCTGACACGTCCTTTGAGAAGTTTGCCTGAGAAGGGCAGACTAAGGGTTAGTCTGGGGGTGGAGGGGGACTTGGGAGACTCTCTACCCAGTGTGGAAGTGGACCCCACCTTCACACTGGGTGCTCCGGAAGTGCAGTGGGGGTGGCAGTGAAGAGGAAGTTATGTGTAGGGAGGGCGGCCGAGGGGGGTGGGACACAACCCAAGACCCCATGGCCCTGAGAAAGTGCAAGAGACTGGGAACCAGAGCGAGGAGGGGAGGTAGCTTTTGCCCCCTATAGAAGGGAGAGGAAGGGAGACCAGCTGGGAGTGGCCAGTAGCTGCCCTGACTTGGGGATAAGAGTTTTGAGAGTTTCTAACCATCTTCTTCACAAACCTGGAGGTGAGGAAGTCAGCTGAGGTTAGGAACAGAGGAGAAAGCTTGGAATGTTCCCTGTAAAGAATTTGAGAGTGAGGTGACGGGATTTCTGCTGGTGCTCAGAAAATCCTTTTTGATTGAATCTGCATGTGTCATTTTAGAAACTCCCACCTGCATTTTGTCAGAAGGGAATCAAAAATACAAACCCCCGCTCCGCCTCCCTCCAGCCTCCATCACAAGTTGCAACGAGGTGGGGGGGGGGGTCTGTTCTTGTTCAAAATATAAATGGGTGGCTTTGCAGCCCTGGCCTGCCTTTCAGACTGCTGGGTCCCCTAGCAAGGAGGGGACTAACAGATAGTTGGGTATCCGGGCTCACCAGACGGCAGGTCAGTGCCAGTCCCTAAAGTGGGCAGGGAATGAACATAGTTCCTCAGTGGGGCAGGGACTGCCTTCTGCTTTCAAGTAGAACGGTGAGGTCCCTGGAGCCTTCTGCCCTGCGGCAGTGAAAGTTGTAGCTTATTAGAAAGGGAAAGACCTGAATGAATATTGAGTACAGCCCATGCAAATGCTTAATTAGAATGAGTTTTAAAAATCTTACTGTAGCCAGCTGGGTCAAATGTATGAGAAAGGCTGTATTTATCACCTCCTCCAGTCCCAGGTAGCTCATTAAGAAGAAAGTGAAGGGTTCGAAATTTTACCAGCCCCTCTTGCAGCAACGCTCTGTGGATTGATCGCTCAAGACATTTCCATTTAATTTACAGCAAAACCTTCCCTTTTAACTCATGTGTAAGGGGCTGAGGGGAGAGGAGATGGGCTGGTGGTGATGGATGTGTGGACGAGGAAAGGAAAAAGAAGGGAACTGGCTTTTTTAGTGATCTACAACCGACAGACATTCTATGTCTCCATCCTAGTTTTCCCTTGCAACAACCCTACACGGTAGCAGCCTCTCCCCTACCACTCTCCTTGCCTGGGTCTCCTGGAAATGTCCTGCTTTACAAAAGGGTCAGACAGTTTTATAAGTTGCTTGAAAATCCAGAGATAATAAGAGAAGGATCTTCCTGTCCCCAAAGACAACTTGTTTTTAACTAACTGTGTCACATGGAATCCCAGAGTTGAAAATTTGGTCTTAAGAAAAATGGTATATGTATGATCCTCTGGTTCACACTGATGGGAAATGCTCTCAGTCAATAAAGATACATGGGGTGGGGGTATGTGGGTGGCTGTGCAGCTTAGTCATTTAAGTGTCCAACTCTTGGTTTTGGCTCAAGTCTTGGTCTTGGGTGGTGGGATTGAGCCCCATGTCAGGCTGCACACTCAGTGAGGAATCTGCTTCTCTCTCTCTCTAACCCCCCCGCCCCTCCTTCCATTCACATTCTCTATCTCAAATAAATAAATCTTAAAAAAATAAATAAAGACACATAGGGTATCTGCTATGCCTCAAGCGTCCTGCTGGATTGGTTGGTATTTGGGGTTGAGTAAGATATATTCCCACCTGTAGGAGCCCAGAGAGCCCCAAATATATGTCATCCCCTCCGTGGAGCCATTGCTGTGCTATGAAGGGACAAGAAGAATAATGTGAATCTCTGCCTTTGAAAGAGAAGACATTCAGGCAGAGTTGTCTAAGAAGAAGCCAACACCTTACATGCCTGTCAGCGTAGATGTTAGAGCATGTGGGACAGGTACATGCTCCAGGGCGACGAGCAAAGTGGGAGATGACAGAGGCCCAGCTGCTGGGAGAGGGTTTCTGTAGAAAGAGGCATGACTGAATAATATATCTAGTGGGGCCAGGAAGGGCTCCCGCTAAAGTGGTTTCCCCTCCGGGGTCATTCACTTGATGTAATGGAAAAATAACATTTGGTGATCTTGCCCTGACTCGGCTCCTCACCACTGGATGGCCCTGACAAAGTAGCTAATGCCTTTGACCTAGGCTTTGTTCTCTGTCTTTCTTATCTATGAGCTGAGAGGAATGTGGAGTGTGATAGGCTTTTCTTTCTTTCTTTTTTTTTTTTAACCCCATGGCTCTTTGGCCCAGAAGGAACCACAGATTCATCCTCCAAGGGTCTCTTGGAGGACACAAGTTCATTTGACTTCATGGCTATGCTACACATAAAGTCAAGGGATCTCCCAGGACTTAATGCAGAAAGATAAAACATGAGACACAAAAATGAGATGAAAGTTAAAACAGGTAGAGGATGCATCCAGGTTATCCAACATCTGTCTAATAGGCATTTCCACTAAAGAAGATGGAGGTGATGGCGTGTCTGGGTGGCTCAGTCAGTTAAGCATCCACCTTCAGATCAGGTCATGATCCCAGGGTCCTGGGATAGAGCCCTGAATCAGGTTCCCTGCTCAGTAGGGCGTCTGTTTGTCCCACTCCCTTTGTCCCTCCCCTGGCTCATGTTCATTCTCTCTGTATCAAATAAATAAATAAAATCTTTAAGAAAAAAAAAAAGAAGATGGATGTGAAACAAAAGTCACTAAGAAAAGAATATTTCCTGAGATGAACAAGCATAGGAGTTTTCACATTGAGAGGATTCACTGAAAACCAAACAATTTTAATGAAATATCCCCCCCCCATTCACTCTCATTCTAGTAAAACTACAGGACTTCAATAATGGGGAAATAGTTCAAAAACTCCCTAGCAGGATGAAAGCAAGGGATTTAATAAAAACAAGACTAAAATTGCCACCAAAAAATTCCTTCAATGTTCTGAAAGTTATTTTGAGTTTAGGATTGTATCTCCAGTCCAGTGATCAAAGAAAGGATATCCAAGAGCCCAGTAAATGTATGAATAGGTCCTCAACATCTCTACTTAATGCAAACCAAAGCCACAATGGGGATGCCCTTGGGGATGATGGAAAGTAAGAGCTGTCGCTACCGAGTGTCAGTGAAGTGGGTTGACTGCAAATCCTATCCTTTGCTGGTAGAATGGGAATGGTTCAACCATGTTGGAAAACTGACTGTATCTACTCTCTATCCAAGAGATGTCCACAAAAAGGCATATGCATGAATGTTCATAGCACACTCATTCGTAATAGCCAAACCCTGGAAACAGTCCAAATGTCCATCGACAGGAGAATGGATACACACCTTACTACCAAGCAGTTTTAAAAACACACGCTACTGGTACACACAACAACATGGAATAATCTCATAGCTAATACATTGAATGAAAGAAGACAAATATGGAGTAGAAATTAATCAATTTTTGTGACTTCAGAACAGGCAGAACAAATTCATGGCAAGAGAAACCACAATAGTTTTCTGAATTGATGAGGCAATTGCTTTGACCCAGGAGGGAACTTTCCGGATAATGAAAATGTTCTCTATCTTAATATGGGTGGTGGTCCCATACAAAAGTTCATCCTACTATATGCACTTAAAGTCTTTTTTCCTTACAATGTATGAATTATGCCATAATAACCCCCAAAATGAAAGCAAAAAGAAATTGTCAAACAAATGGGAGTAAATGATAGATATTTGCTGTATGCAAGGATTCAGATAAAGTTGCACATTTTTACAAACTATTACAAACAAAATTATTCATGGACACACACCAGCAAAATAAAAAATGAATCAAAGATGGAGAATGACATGGGAAAATATGCAGTAGTCACTGAATTAGATACGGATCAAAGAAAACCATTTCAACTTGATGCTTGGATGATTCTTCTTTAAGAGGCAAGACTCTGTTGGCAAAAAATTCTATTTCCTTTCCTAGACATCCAATAACACTTTCATTTATGCAATGGTCTTTATAGTGTAATATTATAGATCTATCTATGCAATTTCGATGTTTAAAATCAACTTAAAGATGAAGTATGAATGACGTATTTAGTCACAAAACCAAATGTGTAAAGTTTGCAAGCCTGGAGGATGTAAAGTTGATATAACTAACTGTACTTACTTCTTATTCCCTAAGTCTGTAAGTCTATAGATAAAATCTTAGGTAAATGAATCAAGAAATTGGGGATTATGTATATTATATAAATTCATACAGGCGATTAAATATTATGAAGAATAAAAATAGCGCCATAACAAAATTGAGACAGAGAGGAGATGGTGAGAAGTAGTATAAGGTAAATCCCTTATCTTTCAAAGCAGATTGTCTGCAGATACTATTCTCAATCTGTGGACAATCTGCTTTGAAAGATAAGAAACAGAGCTATAAGGGATGATCATAAAAGCTTTAGAAAATAAGGCAAGAGGAAAAAAAGACAGTCAACTTCCCCGGAATGAGTCCAGAGAGGGAATTATAAGGACAGAGGCATTTACATTTTATTTTGTTTATGCCCTCCCATATGTTTAATTATGTTGAGTATATTCTAGACTATTTTGGGAAGGAAGGGGAGGGAGGGAGAGAGAGGAAGCAGGCAAAGAAGGAGGGAGGAAGGAGGGAGAAGAGAGAGGGGACAGGGATGGTGATGGGGCGGGCAACGACAGGGAGGAAGGCAGACAGACAGACCACACCTTTTCTGCCTGAGGAGCCCCAAGATGAAGTGCTAGGGTGGCAGAAGTGGGTCAGCTGAGCTGGAAACTAGGGTTTCTTAGAAAGGCATTGAAATGATCATTTGGGTGGAAAGGCAGAAACATACATATTCTTCTGCCTACAATGATTCGTGATGAAGGAAGCAGAAGAATTTCAGGCTCAGGAATCTGAGAATTGAGATACCAGAAGAGATCGACTTTCCAGTCGGAAGGGTAAAGAACTCTGCCTTACCTCTGGGGAGCAGTTTTCTGTAGATGAGGCGAATCTCTAACGTCCTCTTCAGTTCAGACAATACTTTCAGAAATTAGACACCATCTGAGAAAATAGAGTCCCTCAATAAGCCCCCCTCTATAGAGACTTACAGAGCCCCACTCTGGCCAGCACTGTACAGCCTTGGAATAACCAGTGAGAACCCCTCCTCCCCCTGCCCGCCACGGCAGTTTCTCCTCTCCCAGAGTATGCAGTGGGGGAGAAGGGCCGGCCATGAGCCAGGGTAATCTCAGTGAGAATGGAAATAAGACCAAAGGAGTTTATGCACATGAAGGAAGCCAAAACACGTGAGCATGGGAGCCAGATAGGACCTGGTTTCAAAGCCTGGCTTAGCCTCTTACTAGTGAGCTGACCTCAGTTTCCTACCTGTAAAATGGGCACAATAGTTGTAAAGAGCTGAGAACAAGGCCAGTCAGGCTCATAGTAAGTGCTTCAAGAGGGTCAAGATATATGGGTGAGGCTACTCAGGACACGTGGAAGGACCATGAAGGAGCACAGCTCAGGGTCAAGTGCTATCAGCCAAGGCTTGGAAACCCAAAGAGGGAACAATCAAATCAGGTCCAAAAGTCTCCATGGCAAGGTGCATCGCCCCCAGCCTTGCTTTCAGATAAGCCAGCTGGAGCCAGAAACTGCTCCAAGGTAGACTGGCCAGAGCAGTAAAATGGTATGGGAGGAGCTCTCCTGCCCCTGGGCCTCATCGTCCTTTGCCTTGTTGATGTGCTCCCCACTGCTGGTCCTTTCTCGACACCCTACTGCCCGCCTCCTGTTTCCAGGCCACAGAGACTATGCCTCTTCCAGTTGAGCTCTGGGACCCCGCCACTGCTACAGGCCAGGCTGCGGAGGTACCTAAGCTCCAAGTAGACAAACTAGGGGCTCAGGAGCAGAGGATGGGAAGGGGCTGTGATGATGTAGAGCTGCTCTGGAGAGCTGGTCCCAGATCACCACACAGCGAAGGCGAGCTTTTGTCAAGATCAGGATGGTGCCTGTGCCTGTCTTGCTCAGGAGCCCATATTTCTACAGTTGAGTTGGGCTGGCTTGTGAGACATTCACCTCTCCTTGCAACACTGTTAGTGTCTTCCCGTTCAGAACCATCTCTTCTGTTCAACAGCCTCAGTCCCCAGTCTGAGTCCTGACAGTGTGGTGCCTGGGCATGTAGCCTTTGAAGTATGGGGCTGGCATTGAAGGCTACAGTCCTAGGTCTGCACCTTTGCTTCACCTGAGGCCATATACCTGCGGGCTTCCTTGACCCCATGCCAGTCCTCATCTTCAGATCCTTGTGCTCTCACCCTTTTCCAGGTGGGGCTCAGCAACTTGCAGATCCCTCCCCTCCCCTCCATGAGCTGTGTGTGGTCCCTTCTCAGACTTATCTAATGCCACCTTCTTCCAGGGTAGGGGTACTACCAGGAGAATCAGCCTGTGTTCTTGGCCTTGCTCTAGACCTAGCTGAGGTGTCCCTTGAGATTTTTATTATCTGGTTCCTTTCACCCAACCCTTCACGGAGGCCCAAGCAATATCTTAATTCAAGAAGCATCTCCTTCAGACTTCTCTAAGTATCTTCCAGTGCCAGGAGGGATTTTCCCCTTCTGGGTGGCAGGCTGTCCTCTGACACCATTTCCTGCTTTCCCTATATACTACATCTTATGGCAATACTCCATGTTGACATGGCCAATGGCCAATGCTTGTTCATCTCATATAAATAGAAGCTTTTGAATTTAGAACTTTTCTGCATCAATGAAGTCTGGCTTTCAAGACTACTGTTTCTTTTCTGAAGAATCTCTAATTGGAGTCTCAAAATGAGTAAGGATTTCTTTCTTCAAGGTGGTATCCACCTTCTCCCCCTACAGCCAATAGGGGGAAATACCTATGTGGTAGAAATACCTTATGTGGTAGAAATAACACATCAATATAATATGATAAAAGTGCACACACTCTCTTCCCATGACACAAATTAATTAAAAACCAATCAATTAGCAGTTAAAATGAGAGTGCTACTTTCTAGATCCTAGACCCAAGAGGGCAGGTGAGCCCACTTAGGTATCAGTCTGTGGATTCCTTTCTCCTTTGGGAGGAGCTGAAGGAGAACTGCCTTTGTAACATAGTAGGTCCTCGTATCCAGGGTTTTGCTTTGTGTGATTTCAGTTAGCTGTGGTCAACCATGGTTCAGAAGCAGACAGTCCTCCTTCTGAGTCAGAAAGTCACAATGCCCACATAATTGACCTTGCTTGGTCTCATTAGTAGGCATTTTGCCATCTTACATCATCAAGGGAAGAAGGGTGAGTGCAGTACAATAATGTATTTAGAGAGAGGGAGACCACATTCATTTAACTTTTTGTATATTGTTATTATATTTTATTATTAATTATTGTTAATCTTTTCATGTGCCTCTTGTATAAATTGAAGTTTATCATAGGTATGTATGTACAGGAAAAACACATAGTGTAAAGGGGGTCTGGTTCTATCCTTGGTTCCAGGCATCCACTGGGGGTGCTGGAAGTCACCCGGGGTGATAAGAGGGAACTGTTGCATATAATAAGGTCATTGTCATTGTCAGGAGAGAGCTCTGAGATGCAGTGGCAGGCATAGACAGAACCCTGATGCTAAGTGAGACCAGCCATGGAAAGCAGAGCTAAGTTAACCAGTGTCTGCCCCAAAAGGGAGGCTGCTGCAACAAAACTGTTCTTTCCTGTATGACACGGATATGGCATTTGGACAAGATGCTAGCAAAAAGTAGTAATTCTGGGAGAGGGTTCTGGATGACGATAAGGTTGGAAATGGGTTTAGCGGGTAAGAGGCGCCCCAGTGCCTCTGCTTTGTTCTGTAAGCCCTGCTGGCATCTGAGGGTCAAGATTCCTCTAATGCAAGAGGCCAAGAGGAAAGAGAACTCATCAGATTTCTCCAGACTGTGGATGGTGAGGTTCTGAGAAGTGTAAGCACAGGTGGGTGGCCCTCAGAAGACAGAGAGAGAGCCTGGCGGGCATCAGCCTGAGCCAGCTGGGCCACTGGTTGGCTGAGGAGGAAGTCGCTCATAGGCTGGCTCCCCCTCTGCCCACAAACAAGCCTTTCCTTGCAGGGAGACTGTCACACTGACTAAGCCTTGAGAGAGCACCGAGGGCCAGAGGGCCTGAGCCATGGACAGCCCTCCACAGCGTCCACAGCTGCCTACCTTTCCTTGTGTGGCTCCTCCAGGAGGGTGGTAGGCAGGTGTCTCTAAGTCAGAAGTGACACAACTGTGGTTCTGACAGGATGAGGGGTCCATGAGAGGGACAAGTAGGACCCAGACAGGGAATGCTTGGGGGACACAAGGGCTGCTGCTTGCCCAGGACTTTGGAGGCTTGAATGAAGGGCTCACACCCAGGGTCTGAGTAAAAGCCAGTGCCCCCCAAGTCAGCCTGACCTGCCATTACTGCCCCATCTGCATGTTTTATGCTCATTTATGACATCAGACTCTGCTTGTGTGGCCCAGAACTTGCAGACTCCCTCACAAGTCCAGCCCATGCCTTGTGGGGTAGAAGCTTGACTTGGGGGCTCTGACCTTGATACTCCTTGATCAGGCTGCCTTCTTACTTATCTTCTCTCAACACCACTGATATGACCCTGGAGGTCAGGGAGCTGTATCTGAACATGAGTGTTTGGTCAATCCCGTGACCTGGGGGCACGTCTGACAGACTTGTTTGTTTGGTCACTCCCACAATGAGTGTTCCCCGTACATACTATTACTGCATCGATGTGGTCCCAATGGTAACTTTCGGTGGGGAAGTAGGATAGCTTCTCAAAGTGATTTTTTAACCGACAAAAGTCCATGGAATAAAACTGTTGAAGGCACAAGAAAGCAGCTTTGTAAGTTGAGAAAACCAAAGTCAAGATTCCATTACTTTGTATTAATGTAAAATTTTACTTTTCATGGTGCATGAAAAATAAAACCAAAACCTTAGGGGCTTTGGCATAATTCAGCTGACCTGACATTGCAACTGTGCTATCCTGAGAAGAAAACTTCTTTTCCCACATTCTAGCGATGCTCTGCTTGTAGAGCATTGGCTCTAAGAGGTTCTGACACCTGATTTCTAATGTGTGAGATGGTGGAAGAAGGGGGTTTCAGCACACATCCAAGGAATGCTTCACAGCACCAGCTGAGTGTCCAACGGTTCAACTCAGTTCTGACACTATCTACCTGGGAGCAGCATTGGATTCCATGCATTGAAGACTAAATCCCAGGAGACTTCCCTTCATTTCAGATGTGCCAATCACAACTCCAGGTTCTGATGGTTCGGCTGTAAGTCAGAGGGCCCATGACCCCCTCCTTGAGTTTGATTCATTTGCTAGAGCTGCTAGAGTGGCATGCAAAACTCAGAGAAACATTTTACTTACTAGATTAAAAGGCTATAAATCAAGAATAGCCACATGGACCACATGGACCTTGCCCTCTAAACATAGGGCAAGGTATAGGGAAAGCCATGCTCTATTTGAGCCTAGCACTGCCTCCAAAGCTTTCAAGCCGGAAGCTCTCCAGACCTTATCCTTTTGGGGGTTTATGGAAGGTTCATTAGATAGGCATGATTGATTAAATCATTGCCCATTAGTGATTGATTCAACCTCCAGCCCCTCCCCCTTCCCAGAGATCAAGGGGAGGGGCTGAAATTTCCAACCCTCTAACCCCTTGGTCTGTTTCTCTGGGAACTGGCTCTCATCCTTAGGCACATTCCCAAAGTGTCCTCATTAGCGTAACAAAAGACACCTGCTGGGGCCCTTTTAGGAAATTCCAAGGATTTTAGGAGCTCTGTGCCAGAACCAGAGGAAGACCCATTGTGTATTTCCTACTGGAGATCACAGTATCACTGCTGCCTAGATCAGTGAATCTAATCCCACAGAAGCTTCACATCCAAATATCTGTGATGAGTATGGCTCCAAACTGATGCTTCTTCTAATGAAGGACCTTGACACTCTTGGTCATGGCACCATACTCCTCAGAGTCCGGATGGCTCCCAGGATGTGTCTGTTTGTGCATTCTAAGAGCAAGCAGCCCAGAGGTAGGAAAATCAATCTGCCTCTAAACAGTGAATACAACCCACTCTGTGGGTGCCTGACTCTCTCCCTCTTTTCAAAAAACCGTTTCAAGAAATTCTGCGAGGAGCCAACAGTGGGGCAAGGGGTTTGGAAGATACATCTTTGTTCCAAGGGGTACCTTCCTTTTGCTGCAGAACATTGAGCACCAGACCCAGATGAATATAAATCCTGAAAGCAAAATCTATTCCTGAGCCATGGCTGGGTGTCCTCAAGTGGGCAAGGCCAGATTCCTGGGCCATTAAGAGATTCCTTGCCATTAAGAGTCTCACTCCTTGTGTACCCTACCCTTCAAAGGCAACAAGAGTAGGTTACTTCGAAGGCCACAGGTTACTTCACAGACCAATAGGGCCACATGCTTGTCGGTAGAGAGGGAGTTTTTGGGACATGGTCATGGCCTCTTTCACTTCCAGACAGCAATGACATTGGGTTCATTTCATGGGGCAGCTCAAATGGTTGGTAGTAAATGGAGCACTGAGTTCATGTGGGGGCCCCTGGATGGAGAGATGAGTCTTGTCTTCAGGGGGCAGAGAAAGGAGGTATGGGAGACAGGGCTGCTCACTATTCATCTGCATTGGCTAAGATGCAGGTATGTGACAGAGACCCAGAAGAACAGCGGCTTAAACAAGGAAGAAGTGTATTACTGTCTCTCAGAAAAGCCTGAGCTAGTGTGGTGGTGGTGGCTGCTCTGCAGAGCCCAGTGGCTGTTTGTGCCACACGCCTTCCCTGGGCTCACTGCCAGGTCCATTCCTCTGGGGCCTGTAGCAGGGATGCTCATGAGAAGCTGTGTGATGCCTTTGAAGGGAGCCTGTCTTGGGTGGCAGAATGTGTCTCTGATGTAAAAATCTGAGAAAAGATGATAAACTGCCCTTAGTAGGCTTTGTTTAATTAGAGATAAAGGGTTGGATAATAGGAATCTGAATCTTTTCTGGTGCCTCAGGAAGCAAAGTGATAAAAGGTGAATTAGCAACTGTAGATAAAATGCATTTTAATTCATTTTATGTTCACCCAACCAGAGCCAGAACCTGAAGGAGCCAAATATGTAACCGTAAAGTAAAGTTCAATCATCCAGAATCCTGGTCCCTAGTCCGCTCCAGACTGTCATTGGAAAATTCTCTGATAGAGAGTACAACAGGAGACTCACAGGCCTAGTTTTAAATTTTGGTTGTCTGAATTGCTATCTGTTTGGGCAAATAGTAAAGTGTTGTTCTCTTTTACCTCACCGCAGATTGGTGGGAGCGTTCAATAAAATGCAAGTGCCTGGTCTCACTTGGTATAAAGTGTTCCACTAATACCCACTGTTACCTCAACCAAGGAAACCCCTGGGCTCAATCTCCTTTATCTTCTGCATATTCAGCAGCCTGCTGGAAGGTACTAGGTTCCTAAAAAAAACAATCCAAAGAGCCCTAAGTAGATACTTTCTGACTCTAAGAAAAATTCACCCATGTTCAAGTAGTCTGACAATATATATTTGTTACTTTATTTTTGTCATTTAAAAACTTAAAAGATTCACAAGTAAGCACATGAAAAGATGTCCAACATTAAGGAAACATAAGTTAAAGACATAGAGAGATATTACTACACACTGACCAGAAAAACTAAATAAAAAATAAAAAATAGTGACAACACCAGGGGCGCCTGGGTGGTGACTCAGTCGTTAAGGGACTGCCTTTGGCTCAGGTCATGATCCCAGTGTCCTGGGATCGAGCCCCACATCAGGCTCTCTGCACAGTAGGGGGCCTGCTTCCCCCCCTCTCTCTCTGCCTGCCTCTTTGCCTACTTGTGATCTCTGTCTGTCAAATCAATAAATAAAATCTTAAAAAAAAATAGTGACAACACCAAATGCTGTCAAGGATGCAAAGAAATTAGATCACTTAGATATCACTGGTGGGAATGCACAATGGCACAACCATTTTGAAAAACAGTGTAGCAGTTTCTTTTAAAACTTAAAATGCGGGGGGGGGGGGGCGCCTGAGTGGCGCAGTGGGTTAAAGCCTCTGCCTTCAGCTCAGGTCATGATCCCAGGGTCCTGGGATCCAGCCCCACATCGAGATCTCTGCTCAGCAGGGAGCCTGTTTCCTCCTCTCTCTCTGCCTGCCTCTCTGCATACTTGTGATTTCCATCTGTCAAATAAAGAAATAAAATCTTAAAAAAATACCGCAATGTTATAAAAAATTAAAAAAATAAAAATAAATAAAAATAAAACTTAAAATGGATTGCCGGGTGACTTAGCAGTTGTACTCCTATGGCATTTATCTCAGAGAAATGAAAACTTATGTACTAAATACAATGTACAAAAGTGTTTATAGCAGCATTATTCAATATAGCCCCAAACTAGAAACTGCCCAAGATGTTCTTCAACAGGGAATGTTTAAACTAATGATTAAAGTAAACAGTCATGTCGTGGAATACGATACAGCAATAAAAGGCAGGAGCAATTGATAAACACAACAGCCAGGGTGTATCTCAAGGCAACTGACTGAATGAAAACAACCAATCCAAAGTGTTGTTTATTGTGTGATTCATTTATACCATGTTCTTTTTTTTTTTTTAAAGACTTTATTTATTTTTTTGACAGAGAGAGATCACAAGCAGGCAGAGAGGCAGGCAGAGAGAGAGGAGGAAGCAGGCTCCCTGCTGAGCAGAGAGCCTGATGCGGGGCTCGATTCCAGGACCCTGAGATCATGACCTGAGCCGAAGGCAGCGGCTTAACCACTGAGCCACCCAGGCGCCCCTATACCATGTTCTTGAAACAACAAAACTACAGAGATGGAGAACAGATCACTGGTGTCAGAAGTGAGGGATGGATAGGGGAGGGAATCATTATAAAGGGGGCCCTGTGGTGATTGAATAGCCCCTGATCTTGATTGTGGCGGTGGTTACATTAAACTACATGTGTGATTAAATTGCACAGGACTCCACGCATACACAGACACACAGACACACACGCAAGTGTATGTGTAATTGGAGAAATCCAAAACAACTCTGTGGATTGTACAAATGTCAACTTCCTGGGTTTTATCTTGTTGCACAAGATGTTAACTTTGGGGAAGACTGGAGGAAAGACGCATGGAACTTCCCTGTACAATTCTTTGTAGTTTTTTTTTTTTAAATCTATGATTATTTCAAAATAAAGACTTAAAAGACTTCTTTCTTTTTTTTTTTTTAAAGATTTTATTTATTTATTTGAGGGATAGAAAACAGAGTGAAAGAAAAGGCACAAAAGATGTCTTGCAGTGTCAGAAAGCAAGAAAGTGTTTAAAAAAATGTACACTAATAGTAGTATGTCAGGGCACACAGCAGCCAACAGAAAGAGCTCTCAATGGCCAAACCTGGAGCAGTGTGGACAAGAAAATAAATAAAATAGTTTTGTATTATGACTTGAAGTATAAAATAAATACCCATGAGTTTGTACTAATATAGACAAATGACTGAAAAATAAATAAATGGAGAGAAGAGACAAACCTCTCTTGTAGGACAATTCTAAATAATTTATGTAGATACTCCACCTCAAGGAGTTAAAATATAATTCTTTCCTTAAGTGTGGATTTTGCATAGTGACTTCTTGCAAAGGGTAACGTATGGAATGGGAGAAAAAGAGTAACTTTGCAGTAGAGAAATCTAACAAACACTCCCTCAGCCCAGTGATCAAGTGCGATAGAGACAGTGATAAATCATGGATGTGCCCTTGCAATGGTGTGAGGTGAATGCCTCCTTCCTCTGTGGTCTTCATCCCCAGTCTAATCATGAGAAAAATCAGACAAATTCCAAAAGACGGACATTTTACAAAATACTGACCAACACTCCTAAACCATAAAGGTCATTGGAAGCAAGGAAGAGTCTGAGAAGCTTTCACAGCAAAGAGGAGCCTAAGGAGAGAAGCCAACCGAATGCAATGTGTAATTCGGGAATAGAGAAGGGTCATTGGGTACAAACTAAGGGAATCTGAATGAATCATGAACTTCAGTTAATAATAATGAGTCCATACTGATCCATTAATCCTAACAGATGCACCACACCAGTGTAAGATGTTAATAATAGGGAAAACCGTGGGAGGGGGATATGGGAGCTCTCTGTACTATCTCCTCAGTTTTTGTGTGTATGTGTGTGTGTGTGTTTTGTAAATCTGAAAACTGTTCTTTAAAAAAGATGAAGTGTATTTCCAAATAAAAGTTTTAAAAAATTAAAGATTTGATATATAGTTTTTGAGCAACTACTGTGAAGCAGGCACTCTCATAATGATTGTATGGTTGAAACCATCCTGATGGTGGGGATGTTAGCATTCACTGTGTCACTGAAGGAGATCTTAAAACTCGGTAAGATCAGTTTTTTAAGATCCCCCAGTTGGTAAGTAGTTAAACCGGAATGTGTGCTCAGTCTTCTGACTTTCATCCCATGCCATTTCCCATTAAGCCACCCAAAGATTTGAGGGAAAACTGGTTATTCAGTTATGGTGTTGAGACCAGTTACCAGAATGTTGTATGAACCAGAGCTCCCCATTCCTCGGTCATGCGTAGCTTTGTCATTCCTCCAGGACTCAGCACAATTCCCTAGTCTTTGCATAAGCAAGTTCTTTTTTTTTTAATTTTTTATTTTTTATAAACATATATTTTTATCCCCAGGGGTACAGGTCTGTGAATTGCCAGGTTTACACACTTCACAGCACTCACCATAGCACATACCCTCCCCAATGTCCATAACCCCACCCCCCTTCTCCGAACCCCCCTCCCCCCAGCAACCCTCAGTTTGTTTTGTGAGATTAAGAGTCACTTATGGTTTGTCTCCCTCCCAATCCCAACTTGTTTCATTTATTCTTCTCCTACCCACTTAAGCCCCCATGTTGCATCACCACTTCCTCATATCAGTGAGATCATATGATAGTTGTCTTTCTCTGCTTGACTTATTTCGCTAAGCATGATACGCTCTAGTTCCATCCATGTTGTCGCAAATGGCAAGATTTCATTTCTTTTGATGGCTGCATAGTATTCCATTGTGTATATATACCACATCTTCTTTATCCATTCATCTGTTGATGGACATCTAGGTTCTTTCCATAGTTTGGCTATTGTGGACATTGCTGCTATAAACATTTGGGTGCACGTGCCCTTTTGGATCACTACGTTTGTATCTTTAGGGTAAATACCCAGTAGTCCCAGTAGTGAAATTGCTGGGTCATAGGGCAGTTCTATTTTCAACATTTTGAGGAACCTCTGCATAAGCAAGTTCTAATTTTCACGTCCACTCAGGATGGTAGGAATTGTTTGTTCCATGTTAAGGAAGGAGAAACAGACTCAGAGAGGTGAAATAACCTGCTCAAAGTCACTCTGCTATAGTGGATCAGGATTCAAACACAAAGCTTGCACTCTTCCCTGTAACCAGCCCCTTGAATGCCCAGCATGGCCCTATTGAGGAACGTCAGACAATCTCAGAAGTAGCCATGATTCCTTAGTCTTTTCTCTGGATGCTCTTTGTTTTGCAGGGACTAGTAGTAAGTAAGGACTCAGTTTCATCTAATGAGCAAAATCTTTGGACTATTTTTGCGAAAGGGACAAGGAAAGAGAGTAGATCACTGCCATTACAGTGGCATTACAGAATCCCTCTTATAAGTCCACATTATAAACCACAATGGCAAAATATTGCACAACCACCTCACTGTCCCCATGCCTGCTTTGACGGCAGACATGATTAATCAATCTGGAGCTCTTGTCAGCAGAGCCTGGACTCAGCCTGACAAGCCCTCCAGGCAGCCACTACTGATCCTCAGAGCCAATCCTGAGATGAAAGCCCTTTCCTACCCAGCTATAGGCACTGCCACATTTGTACGCTTACATTTTTTGACATTTGAAAAACAGGATGAGATGATGCACAAGCCGCACTGGCAGCCAATGCTATAGTCACAACACAAAATTATTTCTTCGGCCTTTAATTAGGATGTGTCATCCCAACCCCATTCCTGATGCAATGTGCCTGTGCTCTGGGAAGGGAAAAACTGCCAAATGTCTGGCCTGCAGTGTCTTGATACCCCAGTGTCTCCTCTGGGCAAAATCAGGAAGCCAGTGGGAGTCCAGTGGGCTCAGTGGGCCAGCCACCCACAGGAAGAATCACCAGGGTTTATCCTTGATAGAAGACTCTGGCAACTGTAAGAAGTGGTGCCTGCAGGATGAGGTTTTATGTTTTGTTCCAGATTGTGACCCAGTACTTGTAATGGCAGCAATGACAACAGAAAGCAGTAGCCTACAGGCTCAGGAATAAGCCAGAAAATTGCCTTGTGATCCCTGCCCACTTGCTGACCCAATCAGGCCCCGGGGATCCATAACAACGGGAAGCCTAGGGTGTTGATCACAGACAGTACATATTATTCTAAAATACGCAACCAAATTACCCAAGACTAGTGCTAATGGGAATTTGCCAACCCTGATGAAAGCTAAGAAGAAAACCATTAGTCTGTACCATAGCACTTCTAAGGAGCTCACAAATTGCATGTTAGCTTAACTCATGTTTACTAGCATTTTTGTTTTCCTTTGTAGCCATGTTTCTTCCTTTGGTGGGTTCCCACAGCTCAGGACTGAGGGACCACATGGCCCCACATATAATAAACACAGGAAGTGCTCTCTGCTACATGAATGAGTGTGAGAATATTTCCCACAGACAGAGGGCTGGCCAGGTGTTTGAGGACATAATGTCCTACCTTCTTTTCATTCTTAAAGATGTCACCACTATTCTGTCACAGTCCTGTGTCCCTGGGACACAAAGAACATACAGCCATTCCCCCCTACTACACATGTGTATGCACACACACATACGTGCACACACACGGCTACTGGGGCACTGAATTTTTTTGATCAATTGAAGGGAAGAAGCAGGTGGACAGAGATGGGCCCCTGCATTCTCCATGCCCTTCTGGGAGAAGATATGGTTCACCAAGAGCCTAAGGTTCACCTAGAAACCTATTCAGTTTCTCTGCAGATTGGACAAGTCCTGCACATGCTTGTCAATACTCTGAGAACGTGATCACCTGTGATGTTGGCCGTTCAGTGAAAGATACCAGAAACCTGAGTGGCAGGGGACATCGGTGTTCTGTTGTCCTTCTGGGTTCCTGCCCTCTCCAGACTGAGAACTACAACAGGCTCTGTGGAAAGGACACGCCCCCTCAGAATACACCTGTCTTCCATACTTTCTAAAGATACCATGTCATCAATTTGTCACCATCCAAAGTGGACCATTTATTAATAAAGTTTTGTATTGGTCCACCTCAGAGATCATGTTATAACCCAGAGGTGGTTGCCATAGGCTGGGCACCAACTTCAGGTCCAAGGTCCATCCATTCATTTATTTATTCACTCAACAAGTATTTATTGAGCACCTATTATGTGCTAGGTACTGGAACTTCACCAACAGTTAAGAGACACTGTTCCATTCTCACAGAACTTGGTGGCCCAATCAGTTGTAGCCAGCATAGCAGAAGTCATTTTGATTGACACATGCCATGATGCACTGGGGGGAAAATTACCCATCGCCACTTTCCTCAAAGGAGATCATGACCAAGGCAGGGGTTTCGGGCTCATGAGCATCTCACCTGGACAGCCACGAGGAAGGCTCTCTGCTTTC
Organism: Mustela erminea; assembly: GCF_009829155.1. Classification (NCBI taxonomy): domain Eukaryota; kingdom Metazoa; phylum Chordata; class Mammalia; order Carnivora; family Mustelidae; genus Mustela; species Mustela erminea. Next base: position 80,235,500 of record NC_045628.1, read on the forward strand.
CTCTCTACCTACTCTAGAAAACCAGGATGCTATGATGACCTAGGGAAGGTGGGTCTTTGGAGTCTCAAAGCCTTGGCCCCAAATCCCAGCTCCCCCCTTTCAATCCGCATGCCCTTGGACAAGCCACCTGGCTTCTTTAAGTTTCATTTTCCTTGTCTGAGAAGTGAGGGGTGACAACCACAGCTCCTGAATCAGGTTGAGAACTGAAGGAATTAACAAAGGCACTAACAGATAGTAAGCTTCCATAAATGTCAGCTTTCATGTCTGCAGTCAAATGGGTGAGTACCCAGTCTTCACATATTCCTGGGTATGAGCCATAGAAGTACAGTGGGCAGTATCCAGGGAGTGAGGCAGGCTATGAGGTAGCAGGAGGCACAGGTAGGGCTCAGAATGTTCTATTGCTCTTTCTTGTAGCTGCTTGATGGCTCCTGGAGACAGCAACCCAAGGGGCCTTGTACTCTAATAGCTCTAATGGTAGAGAGCAGAAAATCCAGACCATAGGAGAAAATACAGAAGCACAGCTCCCCGAAACTGCATTCAAGCAACCACCCAAAGCCAATGTTTATGTAGAAGTATACAGTGACCAGCAAGCAAGACCTTGGGGGCTGTGTTTTAACACAAGACCGCTGACTTAACAAACAGATATTTGTTAATATTTGGATTTTACTTCTGGTGTCAGAAATGAAAATAATTAGATTTCATTTTATAGTGAAGGCACAAACAACTCATTTTTATCCTATGGAAACATACCACCCACATGAAAAGTCAAGACAGTTTCCAAATCATTTTGCTGTCTCTGTTTGTAGAGCAAACTCTTTCTGGAACACACCATAGCAGGCACGGGACAGAATGACCCCAATGCCTCTAGGTCATCGAAAGCCAAAAGCAAGGATGCCATGTGTTTTGTTTCACTCGTGGACCTGTGGTCTGTGCAGAGGGGATCTGACCCTCTGCCCCACAGCTCTGGTCAGCTCCGTGCCAGGATCCTGGGCCCCTGATCTGGTTCAGCATCCCGGGACATTCACAGGGGACAGCCACCTCCCTCCCCTCTCCACCATTCGCTGGTCTGAGCAAGCAGTGTCACAGTGTTCCCTAACAGGTGTCTGTGTCCACAGCACTTACCATGGCCATGACCAAAGCAGCCACATCCGTGAGGGGCCTCGGCAGAGAGGGGAAAAGCAAGAAGAGAGCTGAGTCTAGCCACAGATTTCAGAAGAAGAACCGGCTCTCCTTCTGCCCACTCTTGCCCTCCTACACTATTTTGGCAGCTGGCAAGCCCGAAAGCACAGCGTGTGAAGTTCAAATCTGGGTCTGCACTGTCAGCTCCAGCCTGGGAAGCCAAACGGCGAGAGCACGCTCTGAGATGCGGGCTGCTTTACAAAGCACCAGTCCAGTGTGCCTGGGCTCTGGGACAGATGAATGCTGACGGTCGTGTGGCCCAGAGTCTCAGGCAGGAGACAGGCGAGCTGGGGTGCTCGGGAGTCCCTCCCAGAGACCTGCCCTCAGAAAAGTCAGGCCAGGAGTTAAAGTCAGCACCCGACAGGGCTGCAGCAAGCGCCCTCCATCAGGGTGCCCCACGCCAGCCACAGAATACTGCAGTCCCCCTGGAGGGCAACTTCTCCCACATGGGCAGGTGGGCTCCTGACGCTCTTACACACATTCACTGGACAGTGGCTGAGTTTGTGCCACATGAGGCGGGGCAAGAGGAAACTGCTCAAATGCCTGACGTTTGATAGGCACATGCTTACAGACCTCGTAGTGATGGGATATTCTTCTGCATAAGCCAGTAAATGAACTTGGCGCACTAAACTGAATAGCTCTTATTATTCTGAGAAATCACTGTCCTTATTTGGTGACCACATTCCAGACACAGAGGCCAATTCTGGGCTGCTGATCCTGAAAGCCTCAGATGTTCCTGAAAGCCCTTTCTTCCTTGGGCATGACTCAGGGCCCACCCCCTGAGTCGGTGGAGCCCTTCCCCTCCCCCTAAACAGAGAGGTCCCTCCTCCATTGATTGTCACACGTCAGCAGGTCTAAAACCCAACCGGTTCCCTCTCCGTATTAAAACGGCCTCCTGGGCATGGTTTAGGAAGAAGTACCCTGGTAGTAAATCAGGTCTTTCACCACAGATACTAAATAATGAATGTTATTCAGTGTGAAAATGACAGCAATTCTTCACCTGTCAGATTAAAAGGGCACAGAAAAGAGGGGTTTAAAAATAGCACCGACACTCAGGGTGTGGTGGGGACAGCTGGGAGCCCGAGAGCCGCTGTCTGGCAGTCAGGGAGGTGGCAGGAGGGAGACAGCCGGGCACCGTCGGAGAAGTTCGGGAGCTCCTTGGGGCCCCAGGACTCCTCTGTGAGAACTGAAGGACTTTCTCCTTGGATGCCCTGGCCTTGGGACAAGGTCTTGCTGCCAGATTTCAACTGCAGCCCATTCTGATTCACTCCCACAATAAGTCAAAAACAGAGAGGGCTTCACTGCACACAGCGCGATGGAAGTCTCTGGATTTCAGCTTCCCACGAGCTCATTCGGAGACCCTTTGTAAATTGAGGGGCTGGAAGAGGGTCCTGGGTGGGCAGCATAATGGAAAGAGCACAGGGTCTGCGGTCAGAAGACCTGGAATTGAACTAGATCGTACGATAACTTTCTGCACAGCCCTGGGGGTTGGAGGGAGTTGGGGAGGAGATGTTATCCTGGCCTCAGGGAGCCTCGGCTTTACTAAGTCCATTCGGAGGATGGGATTCCTCCCCACATGGGGGGTTTCATGAGATATTCTACACGAACCACCTGTTTGAGGGTCTCAATGAGTATAAGTTCTGTTCCGACTAGCTTTAGCACTCTGGCTACAACGCTGTATGGCTGCCTGTGTTCTTCTAGCCCTGTCTATCTGCCCAAAGGCTCTGCGTTGGTTTCCACCTTTACCATTTCTCTAGCTTAGACAATCACCAGCCCGTGAGGGTGGTGGCTGTTTCTCTTACCATCACTGTTACCCAGTGATTGGAACGGACCCCAGTGCCCAGGAATTGTTTACTTTATATTCAGTGATCTGCTCCTCCCTAAATAATTTTGTTTTTAAGAAAACAAAGGTACAGAGTCGGAAAAAAAAAAAAAGATTGATTCAGTCAGCGGTCAGGTTACTGGTTGGCAGCTGGAGGGGCATAAACAAAACTTCTACTTTAGTGGACCTTCATAGTTATTGCCTAATGATTTACTAACAATCCTGCTTTCCATCCGTTATCAGGCCCACCCAAGCCCGGCATGCTTCAGGGAATCAGGGCTTCCTCAGTGGACCAGTGCTCCCTCATTTGTAGGTGCAGCTGAGTTGCACGGGAAGGACTGGGGCGGCTTCCAGAAAGCCAGACCCCCAACCTCTGACCCTCAAACCTTCACTAACCAGTCTAGCCCTTCTTCCTACATCCTGCTTTCAGAGAGGAAAAGAAGGTGAACATCTGGTCGCATATAAATTACTATGTTGACAATATATCTGGTTATTGTGTTAATTAGAAGACTTAAAAATTCTCAAGAGAAGGTGTGTGGTTAGATCCCAAATCCTCAGCTCAGACTGAGGCCCTGGAGTGGAATCAAGAACGGTTCTTAAACAGGCCTTGACTCTGGTCCCTGAAAGACTCTGGCTCATCCACCCAAAGACTGCAGACCTGCTTCCAGCATGTCATTCTTTCTCCACCGCATTGGGTCCTTGCCAAGCCCTCTTAAGGGCCCTCTGTAAGTCAAGTGCAGGGGAAGAGTTCCTGAAAGCATCACCACCATCAGCTACCCAGCTGAGGGATGAAAAGATCAAAGGGCTACCCATGCATAGCCTGGGTAAGAAGTTCCCATTCTAAGAAACACAACATTGTTGAGTTTCTGGAGGGAAGCCAGTGAGGAGGAAAGGTCTGAGCCTGTATTGAGCGGACATTGGCAAGTCCAAGGCAAAAACATTAACACCTCCTGATGAGGTCAGGAATTGTGACTTCTACAAATTCAACCACATTCACACCTCTTGTGTCTCAGAGTGTTGTTTCATTAAGGTGCAGGTCGAGCGGATGATCCCTCCCACTGCAGTATTCACGCTGCACCTGCTCCCCTCCCCCGGCTCACGCAAGTGCGGTGGGGACATGGACCCCTGCTCTTAACCTCCATTGGGGTTTTCTGCCTCACTCCGGCAGCCTACTTGTGTCCAGGGCCAATGAATTTTCAGGGAAAAGCAATTTTTCCTGGGGGCTACAAACACTTACCTGTAACAGATGAGTTACAAACCCCACAGTGTCTGAAGAAAAAAATAAATAAAACAGTCACATTTCCATCTTCAATATTGTCCTACCCGGGTGCCAGTGATTCGTTATCAACCACTGAGGACAGCCAGAGTCTGTCCATTATAAACTGGCTTTTAGTAATGACTAGCACATACAGGCACAGAGGGAAACTAAAAAATAAAAACAACAAAAACAAAACACACACACACACACACACACACACACACACACAGAACCCAGAACTAATGGACATGATTAAAAGGCAGAAGGTTTTCAAACAATCTCTCTCAATTCCTTTTAAAAATCAAAGCACAATCTTTACTTCAGCCAGTGGTGTCTCTGTAACTTTTCAGTGTTGTAAACTGAATTTAGATGAAAAGAAAATACTAGATGTGTGCTTGGTGTCCTTTCTTGAGAAAACTGGTGACTTGTGATACATAGATGTATTCAGTGAATCTGTCAGAGCTGGGATGCTGAGACTTAATATTGTTAAAATGGCAATATCCTTCCAATTACTCTACCAATTCAAAATCCCAGCTGGCTTTTCTTGCAGAAATTGACAAACCAATCCTAAAACTCATATGGGCCCAAGTAGCCAAAATAATCATGGAAGAAACAGCCAAGTTGGGAGGACTGATAATTCCTGATTTCAAAACTTATTATAAAGCTGTAGTAATCAAGACAATGTTCTACTGGTGTAAGGACAGATACATAAATGGATTAGAATTGAGAATCCAGAAAGAAGCCCTTACATTTATGACCAGTTTATCTTTAACAAAGATACCAAGACATTTTATTGGGGAAAGAATAGTTTTTTCCCCCAAATAGTGTTAAAACACCTACATACCCACATATAAAAGAATGACCTTGGACCGTTACTCCACACGATATGCAATAATGAACTCAAAAAGAGATCGTAGACCTAAATGTATAAGCTAGAACATAAAACCTTCACAAGAAAGTACAAAAGTAAGTCTTAATGACCCTGGGATTGGCAATGTTTTCTTAAATACAACGCCAAGAGCAAAAGCTACAGAAGTAGATAAATTGGACTTCATTGAACTAAAAACATTCATACTCCAAACAATACCATTAAGAACGTAAAAAAGGGGAAAGATGATGGAGCAAGCGTAAAGAAACATGATCCTTTTAGTTCCAGAAAATCTGGGGAAAAAAAAAAAAAAGAAATCTTATCAAGCCCTCAAAGCTACTTAAGCAAGGCAGGCACTTTTGGAAAAGAAGGAGAAATAGGAAGGAAAAGGGGTCAGGTTTAAATGACTGGACTGGCTCCTACATGGCTCCTGGAGGCAACAAGATGACAAGGTGCACCTGAGATGATTAAAAGTGCAGCTTTATGTCTTGGAAATGCCAGATAAACATCCCTTGGCCTTTGTTTTTTGCATCCAAGGGATTAATGAGGTGAGTTTTCTGGTGCAGGGGACCACTGCAAGACTTCTTCTGAAGATTATTTTCAGTAGTGTATTTGTCAAAGCAAACCCCCGGGCCATAAAAACGCTGCTATGGGAATCTTATGTGACTTGGGGATTTCCCAATATGAAGTTTGTCTGAGAATTTATCTTGAAATGCAGACAAGTCAAGGTCAAGAATAAAAACATAAAAGCATCTCTTTGACAGACAACCTACCTGAAGAAGGTTGGTGTCATTTGTTTAAAAAACATCACTCATGAAATTGCCTTTCTAGGGAAAAATTTCCAGGTAGTCTCTGGGTTCTTGCACCCTTTCCATCTCATGATATCTTGACAGTAGCCTGCTTCCTCAAGAGGGTGGGCTCACCCGGCTCTCCAGATAAATGCATCAATCAGCTCATTTGACAACTGAACCAAACCCAAAATATCAGTAAGCATAATGTGTTGGAAACAGTTTGTTTTTTGTTTTTTGGTTTTTTTGCTTTTTGCAACTGTTATACAGTATCTTCAAAGAAGATTATTTTTCTGCCATGTCTTCAGAAGCTGCAGAGAGGTCAGGGAAAAGATGATGATGTCCATGGCAGACACATCCCATCACAGCCCAGCTCCAGGGGGAAGTTTCAGTGTGTTTTCCATACTGGCTGCCACTGCCATCTCTGAAATCAGAAAAGGACTCCTGCCATGGAGGAGGGTCCTGCTTTGTCACATCTTCCATCCTGGAGCTTAATGTTGGTGAATGAATACTCAAGCATGAATACAAGACAGTAGGGGACCAAGCCTATGGGTATACTTGAATCTGGCCATTCCTAGAGCCATGTTTGGGAAAGAACTTGAAATACAATCAGAAAGGAAAAAAAAATGACATCCCACAGTCTCAGAGACAGTAGCTGCAAATCACTTACCTGTTAATGGACTTGTACCCAGAATATGTAAAGAACTCTCACCACTCCATAACAAGAAGATGAATTTGTAGCTTTGAAATCACATGCTGCTTTAAAAATGGACAAAGGATATGAACAGATATCTCTCCAAGGAAGATAGATGAAGAAGGTCAATGGACACATGAAAAAAACCCACATATTATTAATCACTAGGGAAATGCTAATCAAAACCACAGGAAGATACCACTTCCCAGTTAATAGATGGTTCTAATAAGAAAGAGAAAATAATAAGGATGTGGGGAGATTCAAACTTTCCTGCATCACTGATGGGAATGTAAAATGGTACAGCCACTTTGGAGAGCAGGAATTCCTCAAAAAATAAACATGAAATTGCCCTATGATATCATCTTGAGAACTTTTACTATATTGAATTATTTTTCTATTATATTTTAATAAGAGTAATGCCTTGTTAATTTATTATGCATTTTCAGAGGTGATCATTTAAAAATATCATTTGCCAGTGTATTGTACATAATCTAAAAGTAATAAATGATTCAGGTGGTGATTTCTTTCTTCACTATTATTCCTCTAATTATTTAATGTAGCAGGCCAGCCCTGAGGCTTTTTTGGAGCCATGTCACAGAAATGTTCAGTCCTTCTCAGGTTCAGATCAACTGGTACGAATTGACAGAGACTGATTAACTTGATAAAGAGTGTACTTTCTTATGCATCATCTTCCTGGAGGCTAAAACTTAGATCTCGAGTTTGAAGGATTTCCCTCAAATCCTTGATTTCCTGTTTAAGATGAAAATTCTTTTCCTACTTCATGCAACCCTGGTGCTCACCCATCTCAGTGGCTTTCCTCATTATTGCTGCAATTTCCATTACCTGGTCAGCATGGGCTCATAGTATCTTAGAGTGATGCTCATTAAATTTCATTATTATACCAAGGTCATCCTTTTGGATTGCCATTAGCAACCCAAACATTTGCCTTAGTACTTGCTTATTTGAAGTCCCAAAGCCTACTGATGTCCCTCCAGGGATGTATGAAGTTCTCTGTGCTCCTGCTACCAGTCTCCATCCGATCTCGGCTGTGCCTTCACCAGTATCTTGAGTCTTCATTCAGTTCTTGAATTTCTTCCTAATATTTCTTCATTACTTCTGCTCCTCTTGAGAGCCTGGTTTGCTCATAGAGAGATTTTGCTGCTCTGTCATGGTCTCTTGATCTTCGAGCAAGAATCATAGCATCAGCAAAGGTCTTCTCCAATGTACAACTCACTTTCTGGTCTCCATTCTTTGCAGCTGACCTGATTTCTGGAAGGATGACATGATCTCCTTAACCCCCAAAGCTGCAGGAACAGCCAGCTTGAATCCTTTCAATGAGGGAAAAGTAAGATGCTAAGAGGAACCACGTCCAAGACTTATAGTGGGGTTGGCTACCTAACTCCCTTCCTAAATCCCGTCACTGTTCTTTTGTGTCCCCTCCCTTTAGCCTGGCATTCTTCTGCTCAGGACCATGCATGACATGTGCTCTCTCCCCATAGTTAGGGTGATTAATAATATCCCAATGAAACAATAAAATGAGATGATCGTCCCTAACCGAAAACAAGATGACTCCCCCCTGAAGCAGACCTGTCTCTCTTTTTTTAGCATGGGCCTGCTTCTGTATTGTGCATGAGAACTCATGAACACATCCCCACTATTCTGGTCAGCTTAGAAATCTTGCGGGCGCTGAGGGAATGAATATTCGTGGAGTATCCCAACCATACAATGTCCCAAAGGCAAAACTCCTAGGCAACCCTCCATCTTTAGAGCTTCCCTCTCAGACCACGAGGGCCTTAAGCAAAGGTGAACTAGGATGCCAGCTGCCCCATGTCCCCCAGCCTCAGGTGGAAGGCTCTGGAGGGCTTTCAGCATTTCCGACAGTGTTTCAGATATGAGGCTGCCTTGGGCTGTGGAGTGTAAAATGCTTCTTGACAGGCTGAAGCTCTGCATGCAGGCACCGGCATGAGTTTTGTGATATGTGAGGACATACCTAATGGGACATCCTTTGCACTCGCTCTAGATAGACACTTAGATTGGAGCACTAGGAATTGATTTTCCTCCCTCCAGCTTCCATTAAACTGTGAATATTCTTCACAGCGGATGCTGATAGGGCTTAGAGAGCTCTTAAGAAAACCAAATACATTAAACCTATATCCCTGTCCCTAAATCAGCATATCTCAATATGGGGCCACAGATCATCTTTGTCACGTAGTCACCTGGGGAGTTTGTTAGTTTGTTAGACACAGCTTTTCTAGGTTCCATCTAAAAACATTAGTGCCAGGGTGCCCGGATGGCTCAGTTGGTTAAGCGTCTGGGTTCAGTTCAGGTCATGATCCTGGGGTCCTAGGATTGATCCCCACATCAGGCTCCCTTCTCAGCGGGGTTCTGCTTCTCACTCTCCCTCTGCCCACAACCCCCCACTTGTGCATGCATATGTGCTCGCTTGCTCTCTCTCTCTCTCTCTCAAATAAATAAAATCTTAAAACAAAACAAAACCTTAGTGCTTTCTGAACTTTGGGCCCAGAGGTGGGGGGTTTGCATTTCAAACAAACTTATTTTGCACATGATTTTAGGAACTGTATGAGATGAGTTGAAAGCTGGTCCCACAATTTTAAACCCTGGGTCACCCAACTGTTCCTCTCTTTCCAAGGATACACCATGAAAAAGACAAATGGATGAAAAATCTCATCATAATGAAGGAATAAACTAGGTGACTCTTCCATTTTTTTCCAGCACAGGGCTGCTTTAAGATATTTGTGGGGCATTTTAGTAGGATTTTGTTTTAGGAAGTCTAATTCCTGTTTTAAGAACCCACAGGCGGGTCGTTCACGTCACCTCTTCCTTGCACAGCCCTGTTCACTTCCATCTCTCACCCCAGGCCCCGTCTGTGACATGCGCAATTACCTTCCCTCTCTAAGCCAGCAGTTCTCAACTGTGGCTGCACATCAGAGTCACAATAGGAGCTTTTAAAAATACCAATACCCAGCTCTCAACCCAGACTGATTGCATCTGAATTTCTGTGGGTACCAACTATGAGTATTTTTAAAGCTGCTCAAGCAATTCCAGTGGACAAGCAAAGTTGAAACCATAGTTCTGGGGGAACAGTGAACTCATTTCTCATAGATTCCAAGCCCACCCCCATTTGGGTCTATGGTCCTGCCTCCACACTCTTCCCTGTCTGTGGGAATGCACTCTCCCATGATTCCGTCCATCTCCTGGGCTCCATCACTCCAAGAAAAGAATAACGGTGTCCCCAGGCACCCTTCCAGACCCTCCACTACCGGTAAAGTTGCACCATTAGGCTCCTTGCTAAGATCTGCCTGTTTCGTTGCCCAGGTTTCCAGTTTGCTGCCTAAGGCTGCCTTTTCTCTCTTGCTCAGCCTTGCCTCCTGCCCTGATACAACCAAACCGCACAGCTTCCCCATTAGAGTCTGACTTTAGGCCCACCAATTCAGGAGCACATGCTCATCTTCATTAACCACTGAGGTCAGCTCACCTCCCTGGCCAATGCCTGAAATGTTGATGGTGCTATGGACAAGAAAAGAGAGAGGCAAGATAATTTTTTTAAGCCTCAGGCTCCTAATCTGCAAAGTAAGAAGAATAATAAACAATTCCTAGGCTCTGAGAGCCAATGGATGAGACTGCCTGCCTTTAAGGTGACCTTGAATGCCTTCTGGGTCTATCTGTGGGCCAAGGGCAAGTCTAGAGCATCCTGAGGAATAAGAAAGATTGTGTCAGAGGTTGGTACTTAGGGCATCTTATTCTAGAACCATGCCCTGGGGCCCCAGGTTATCTTCCAGTTTACTTGGAGCCTGGACCCTACATCTGCTGTGTCAGGGAGCCCAAGCAACATGCTGCTATGTTTCACTGGCTGGCTCTAAGCTGGGGGTGGGGGGCAGCAGTATTGAGGAGAGGCAGGGCCAGACCAGGCCTGGAGCACAGGACATATTTGGCAAAAATATGCTATTATTCTGTCCACAAGGTCAAGACCAGTCCCCTTGGGGTACTTGTCCCATCCCCCAGCATCCACAGCCCCATCTACATGACTGGCTACATCATTGTCCCCATCCTGGCAGGACTTCTTGGTTGCTCTCTGCATCTCCTTGCAGACTCTGCTGCTCACACAGTCCTCCAGGAGCCACACTAGCTCCTGTGCAAATAGTAAAACCACCCAGCAGGACGGATGTGAGTGTTAAATAGTCAACACATGGAAAAGGACTTCTCATTCTAACAAACCGTGGTACCAGTGTTAGGGGTATGGTTGCCAAGGAGAAAACCACATTCTTCCACTGAGTGCCACTCTGGGCAGCTGTAGAACTATCCCAGGACTAGAGCTTCTCCCTCTCTGGCCATCTTCATAGTCAGACGTTCCTGGGTGTGACTCCCAGCTCTAAGCTCTCTGTGTGACCTTGGCCATGCATCGCATGTTTCTTGAGAACCCACTTCTCCATTTGAAATATGAGAATAGTTCAGTGTTTTTGTAAATATTTCGACTATCATAATGATTCAAGATTAGAAGTAACATCACGTATGTGTGAAACATCTGGGTTATCACACACACTGACTAAATCATGGCCTTTACTATTAATATTACTGTGACTGAGAGCCAGGAAGTGTGGGATCTCATTTTGGGGGAACGATTTTTAGAAGGGGACTTCAGCGGTGGTCTCAGTGGACCCCTTAAGGGCTAATTTTCCCTTCCCTCCACCTCACTGAGCCTTCTGCTCTATGCCCACTTCTGCACACCAATTGCCCAAAAGCTCTTGCAAACACAATGCCTAGTGTCATGTTCTGGTCCTCCTTTTTATAGGTGGGGAAATGGGTCCCCTCTGCACAGAGCCAAAACCCACATTCAGAACTTCTGGCTCCAGACTCGAGGCCCATTCCTCTGCCCGCCTAGCTCTCTCTGCAAGAGTTACATTTGGTAGCAGTTTTTGTGTTTTGTTTTGCTTTTATAAAATCATGATTATTGCTTCTTCTATCTATAGCATCATAGAGGATAACACAATGAAATGAGGAATGAGAAGCTGCCAAATCCTGATTCAGAGATGGGCTTGGTGGTTTCCTTATGTTGGTTCCTTTCTGTTTCACTGAAGGCCTGTGTCTCCTGCCAAGGGACAGCCTGGAATGGATCCAGACTTGGCCTTGATCCCAGGTCTCCTATTCTTAGTATTCTTGATATCCAGGGTAATGGGTTTCTGTTTCCCAGGCCGAGTGGCCTCCTGGACGTCTGGACATTAGCCCTTTATTTGGAGCTGGGATTTGATGTTTTCTCTCAGCCCATCATGTCTCAGCATTCGTCTCATTGACTCATGCCCCGGAGATCCTGTTCCATTCATCTGGTCTGTTCTTATTAACTACCCACTCCTGCCATCCCACCTGGCACTCTTTGACTCACTGGGTGGTGGGAAATGGTACAGAGTAGTGGAGAAGAGGACCTAAGGTTAAATTTGAAGACCCCTAAAAACTGGGAGACCCACTACCACCACCACATCGTCAATGTTCAGTGGTGGCCCTTGTGGACATAGAATAGGCACATCCACAACTAAGCCAATCCAAAGAATGAAAGGACAGCAAGAAGATACAGGGTACTCATCACAGGGTGCATACCCATGTTTATTAGATAATTTGGAGAGTGAATCTGCTTCCATTTGAAAAGACAAGACACATTTATTTGAAATTCAGTCTAATTTTATGTATAATGTATACTAATAATACATATTTATGTATAAGTATATATACTTACATTAAGTTACAGAGTATAAACCAGAGGAGTTTCAAGATGGGTATGAGACTTTACCCTGCTTTCCCATTAAATTAGCCTGCCACAGTTCTATGGATGTGGGCAGAAGACTCTAGTGGCTCAGACAAAGGACTTAATTACTCATGGCACATAAAGAAGCATGTTCCCCTGTACCACTCCCCCAAGTTCATGGGGCACAGTGGAGCAGTCCAATGGGCGGTGAACACACAGTGGGTCTCTGTCACTATGCTTAGTTAGGAAACCCTCACTCCTATAAAAGACTTTTGGCAAATCCACCCAAACTTTGCCTGGATGGAGATATTATCTTTATTATTTTGGTCAGGCAAAATGTGCTTTGTGTCCAGAGGGGGTCACTTTTTCTACATTTCAAAGCTGTTTACTACACAAATGTCCTTGAAAACTCGTCCAGAACAAAGGTTATCATTGCCTCTGCTAATGAGATATACAAAAAAGCAAAAGTACCATGGAAAATTGTCTCCAAAAAGCTATAAAAATCTATAAATGAGAAGTTGCAAAGTGAGGAAGACTGCATTCTATCCAACTAAAAAGATAAGGGGTATTTCCAGTTGATTAAGGACACAAACTGATTTCCCCCCCCCCAGAATTTCCCTTATCTGATTCTACTTAACAATACACCAGTGATCTGCATAGAGAGATTTCTTGAACATATGCCTGGGAGGAAAGACCATCCAAAGGATGTTGGGTGTAAGGGGACAATCAATCTGGCAGGTGTAATTTTCTTGAAAGTGATCTAAAAGGCAGCTGATTCAGTGCAGGGGATGGAGAGCTGTCTAGAAAACTTAGTGGGGCAGAGACCATGAAGGGGTCTCCTTCAGAGTTGCTTACCGAGGAAGAGAGGGATTGGACATGAGTGTTTTTGCAGGGGTGGGAACTTTGTTCCTTCTGCTTTGTGCGAAGTCTGTATCAGTGATGACAATGATCATGAACCTGGTTCTTAGTGATCTGAACCCATAGAGAGTTGTGAAATCCCAAGGAGAAAACAATCTGAAAGTCTTGCTTCTTTTGGCTTTGGGAAGCATTCTGTGACTCAGAGAACTCTTCCTTCTCCATAAGGAGGAAGGAGACCAACAGAGCAGCACGTTCCCTTCAAGTTCACAAGATTGTGTTCTTCTTTGGTCTGTTACCCAGCATGGTGCCAAGATGTGCAAGATGCCACAGGATAAAAATGGTGCACATCTCTGGGGAATCAACTTTCCATTCATTCATCCATTCGTTCATTCAATAGTAAATTTGTTCATTTGTTGAATCATCAATTTACTCAATTTGCCATATACTAAGTATTTTCAACCCATAGGTAATTTAAATTATAGTTTTATAGTAAATTAACATAAGGGTTTTGAAGTCAACTGAAAATTTCATGTTAAATTTTTAAAATATGACTACAGACATTAAAAACATTTCCCACTAGTTCTTTCCTTGATTCATTTACTCGACAAAATGTTACCAAGGAACAACCGTGCACCATGCATGGTTCTAGGTGTACAAATAAATGAATATGATAATTTTAGGAAAAGATAAGTGTTGTAAAGGAACTAAAACTGAACAAAGTATACATAGTGACTAGAGAGATGGATGGCTAAATTAGATGGATGGTCAGGAAGAAGATGACATTTGAGCTGAGATCTGGATGACAACAAGAAGCAACAAGATGTGAGATGACCTATGGGTGATGTTCCAGGCAGAGAACACAGCAAATGCAAAGGTCCTGAGGTTTAAAGAGCTCAAAAGGTAGGATGGAGGCCAATGTGTCTGGAGAGTTGTGAGCAAGGAAGTAAAAGGCAAGGAACGGCAGCAGAGAGAGAAAGAGACCAGCTTCTACAGGCTTTTTAAAAAGCCATGGTGAAGAGTGCCCAGGATTAAAGGAAGCCCTGGGAGACCGTTCAACAGTGGGGCAATTTGATCTGATTTATGCTTTAAATAGCAACCTTGGGCAAAAGTGAAGGTGGGAAACGTATTGGAAGGCTGCTCTTCGTTTATTTGCGCTTCTCCCCTGAGTGAGCAGCCCGGGCTTATGTAAATATGGGGCACAAGTGGGAGAACACCCCCAGATGCATCTGGAATACATGGGGCAAAGACATCCTGAATTAGATGAAAATATATGATTGAATCTTCAATGTGCACCATCACCGTGCAGACCATCAAGTAGACATCAACATGTCTGCAGTAGCACGAAGCCAAGAACTGGCTTTATAAAAAGAAAAAACACAAGACTTACCCATCTTCCTGCAAAGTCCTCCTCTCCCTGCCATCCCCGAATTCAGAACATCTGACAGGAAGCAACATTCTCACTACACATGTACTTGTCCACTGGAATCCACCTGCCGAGCAACATGGCAATTTAGAAGTAAGGGTTTGCAAAGAGAAGAAGGAGAAACTTGCCAGCCACATCACTGCCAAATAACATTTATTAAAACCTACTGAGGGCACAGTATATAAGGAGATATAAGAACTTGGCCCTGTGCTTCTGGAACTCATGTCTGGATGGAGAGACAGGACAGAGGCATCTGCAATACATGTCACAGCCTTCAATCATCCGAGCAATGGAAACTGAGTTTAGCCCTCTTTATGGGGTAACCGGGCAGGTGCAGTGCAGCTGAGGGTCAGGTTCAGGGTCAGGAACTGAGCCAAGTCCTTGGCTAGAGGAGCTGCCAGAGCCTGGCTGTCCCAAGAACACTGATCTCCACAAAAGCATTAGAGAAGACCCAGAGAAACCTCCCAAGAGGGATGGCCCTGATGAGGAAGGTTCCATCACCTCCTCCATGGCTGCTCAAGCCACGGCTCATAAGCCTACCAGGCCAGCCAAGCCAGGTCAATACACAGGCCCAGCCTCCATCTGTGTCAACCACAGAACAATCCCATGCATTGTTCTCTCCCTAATTTGTTTCTCATTGTTCTCTCCCTAATGAGTCCCTTCACGCTTGTTAAAGGGCCTAAATTATTATTTTACTTTTTCAGGGAAATTGCACACAATTTAGTGAGTACTCCATAGCATGCTCAGCATCCCTTACAATCTTCCTGGGCAGGAGACTGAATCACGCCAAGTTTCTGGGTCTGAAACACAGCCATCTCTCAGCTGAGTCTGCAGCAAAGGATAGAGCAGCCACCTGGCCCTCTCGAGCTCTCAACTGCTTGGTCACTGAATTAGTCATGATCCGTGGTTGCAAACAATAAAAACGCACCCTGGTTAGTTTCTACACAACAGGAATGGATTGAAAGCATATCAAATAACTACAAAATCAAAAGGAAATCTCAGAAAGAGGCTAGAACCAAGGGGCCAGGGGGCAGGTGGCTACAAGTACACTGGAACTCATGCAGTGGGACAAATCTGGCAGGCATGCCATACCTCCTGCTGCTGGATCAGAACCAACCACCAACACTGGCATGGGGTCAGTGGGCTTTCCTACACGTCTACCTTACTCACTCCAGATGTTAAGTCCCAGTGGGAACATCTGGTTGACCAAGAGAGGGGTCATGTGTTTGTGCAGAGAGAATATCCCAAGCTCTGACTCCTGTGCCGCAAACATAAGATGGGCTTTGACACACCAGGCTGCAGTCAAGTTAAGAAATGTCCACTAAAGCCACTGAATGCTGTGTGATATTAGGCAAAACATTTGAGCTGCTCCATGCTTCAATTTGGTCCTTGGTGAGGATAATTTGAATTGAAATAACAACAAGTTTTGAAAATATAAACCAGTAAGAAGCAATCTGAGTGTAATATTAGAAGAAATTAGGGTGGGCCTAAGTGACTTGAAATAGCACAGGCAAAAAGGCCTATTGGTGCTTTTGGCTAGAGGGATTTCCCATCAATCCAAGATGGACAACAGCCTCCTCCACAACCAGGCCATAGAAACTGAGCCCCAAGAGGTCCAGACACAAAGTGGAGTATTCAACCATGTATCTTTAAATCACTGTAATCAAAAGCTCAAGGAATTATATGCCGGGGTGGCTCAGTGGGTTAAAGCCTCTGCCTTCAGCTCAGGTCATGATCTCAGGGTCCTGGGATTGAGCCCAGCATCAGGGCTCTCTGCTCAGCAGGGAGCCTGCTTCCTCCTCTCTCTCTGCCTGCCTCTCTGCCTATGTGTGATCTCTGTCTGTCAAATAAATAAATAAATAAATAAATCTTTAAAAGAAATAAATACTAAGACGGTGAATTTTAGCAGTAAACTGCAAAGTATATATAAAAAAAGAGGATGGCTACTATACTATAATTAAAAATTCAATGGCTAGGTTTAGAGAGAATTAGTGAGGAATATCAGAATAACTTATCCAGGCCAAAGCATGGAGAAAAAAGAGATAGGAACACAGAAAAGAGCATAAGAAATATATATTAGTCAAGTAAAACAAGATTTAAAATATGTATAATGGATTAACAAGGCAAGAAACAACAAATGTTGGAGAGGATGTGGAGAAAGGGTAGCCTTTTACACTGTTGGCAGGAATGCAAGCTGATGCAGCCACTTTGGAAAAGAGTGTGGAGATTCCTCAAAAAATTAAAAATAAAGCTACCCTATGACCCAGAAATTGCACTACTGGGTATTTACCCTGAAGATACAGATGTAGTGAAAAGAAGGGTCATATGTACTCCAATGTTCACAGCCAAACTGTGTAAAAAGCCAAGATGTCCTTAAACAGACTAATGGATAAAGAAGATGTGGTCCATTTACACAATGGAATATTACTCAGCCATCAGAAAGGATGAATACCCAATTTTTGCATCAACATGGATGGGACTGGAGGAGATTATGCTGAGTGAAGTGAGTCAACCAGAGAAAGTCAATTATCATATGGTTTCACTTACTTGTGGAACCTAAGGAATAACACGGAGGACATTATGACAAGGAAAGGAAAAGTGAAGGGGGGAATTGGAGGAGAAGAGAAACCACGAGAGACTGCGGACTCCGAGAAACAAACTGAGGGTTTTACCAGAGCGGTGGGGGGCGGAGGTGTTGGGTGAGCCAGGTGATGGGTATTAAGGAGGGCAGGTACTGCATGGAGCACCGGGTGTTCTATGAAAACAATGAATCATGGAACACTGCATCAAAAACTAATGATGTATTGTATGGTGATTAACATAAGACAATAAAAAAATTTTTTTAATAAAATAAAATATGTGTGATGGAATCCTAGATGGAGAAAGGAGAAATAATGAAGAAGCAATATTTAAAGAGATACTTAAAACTGATTGGAGACATAGAGCTACAGACTCAAGAAGAGGAACCCCAAACATATATGATAATATAGTAAAAGTGCTATAATAATCAAAGACAAAGAGAAAAAGTTCTGAGAAACTGGGGGTGGGGGTGGGGAGAATGTCACCCTCACAACAACAAAAATAAGGCTGACCACTAATTTCCATCAGAAACACTAGAACCCCAAAGACACAGAATCTTGAAAACACTGAAAGAAAACAGCTGAAACCTAGCATCCTTCAATGGACATCAAAAATATTCTTCAAAATTTAAGGTAAACTCATAATATTTCCAGACACCAAAACCTGAGAAAATGTGTTTCCAGCACACACCAACCAAATAATATTCTTTAGACAGAAATAAAATGATCCCAGGTGGAAGCATGAAAATATAAGAAGGAATGAAGCGCCCTGGAAAGCGTACATATAATAATAGATAAATCTAAGGTCCTGTTGTCCACACCCTCGCCATTCCCATGCTTTCTAAAATATGCCTGGAAAGAAGGAAAAAGGAAAAGAGCATACCAGCATCTCCCAGACAGGGTGGCTGTAGGAATTAGAGGCAATGAATAAAACATGTCTCTCCCACTACCTAAAATGGGGTCATTAATTATTGGTTATTAATAACTGTTTCTCAATCCATTTTCCAATCCTTTCCCTGGTGGGCCGAGTACAGCAAGAAAAGGAGACTGCACACTTAGAGGTTTTTAGAATGTTCACAAATAGATTGAGATGGCAGGCTGTAGATGTATCCTGGTGTGTGTTCGTTTTTCGATGAGAAATATCCTGAAACCTTGGTCTCCTGCCTGCAGGGGTGTGGGTGACATTTACAGGTGGCTTTGGGGCACCCTCTCGTGGTGGCCTGTGGTAACTGTTCCCCACTCAGCTGCTGAGTCTTGAGTTGAAAATGAATTTATTTAAGATGTTCAAGGATATCATCTTCCAGGTTTGGTGGTGAAGCTCTGGGGTTTGTTGGGCCTCTTTCTCAAGAAACATGGGTGGCCTGCCAGCCTCTTTACGACCACATCTTGTAAAACAATTCAGAGCAGCACAACATTGAGGAGGAATACCACAGCATTGCTGATCTGGGGACCTTACAGGGGTTTCTAATGAAATTACTTTTTTTCTTTCTTTCTTTCTTTTTTTTTTTTGCAAATACAGAGGTGATGAAAGCTGCTGGCCACTTTCTAGAACCTTTGTCATTGACTCAGGGCAATGTCTTCATCCTCATGATAGCCAGCCATCATACCCAAGACACTGGAGGGTATAGGACGCCCTCATAGGCTGTTAGGAGCTGTCAGGCAATGAGGTGACATCAGGGGGTGGGTTATGTTCCTAAGAATAATAACAAGAGCAGTCATGAGTGGGCCTTTAATATGGGACTAACTCCGTATTCAGCACTTGACCTGAATTTCCTCCCTTACTCCTCACAACAGCTATATCCCAAAGGTACCATTATTAAGCCCACTTAACAGATGAACATGCTGAGGCAGGAAGAAGTTCAGTCACTTGCACAAGGCCGCATTTTAGGTGGCACAGTGGCACCTGTGTCTGGGTCACCCTGGGCAAGTACATACTTGTAATCACTGTGTTTCTTTTAACCGATATTTCTTCTCCTCAGCCTCATATTTCCTATTTAAAGAATCCCTAAAGAAAGAAAATGTCCATCTTTCAAGTTTCCATGTCAGCAGATCATAAAGTCATGGCCAGGGGTGGTGGTTGGGAACCAGCCTGTGAGGTCAGGATGTCTAGGGTTGGATACTGGTTGTGTGGCTTGGGGAAGTTGGAAACCTGCACTTGTGTATGTACAAAAAGGAATTGACCACAGCTCCCTCAAAGGACTGATGTGAGGATTGCATGAATTACTACATCAGGTTCACAGTCAAAGGTCAATAAACAATGTTCATTTTCTTGTCCTTGAAGCCAATGCCGAAAACAAAACAAAACAAAACAAAACAAAAGGCAAGTCTGAGTTAAGAGTCAAACAATGAAATGCGTACATGTGGATAGCTTCCTTCTTAAAGACAGATTCCATCTAGTTCAGAGAGGAGCTGAAATCTCAGTGGTCCAGTCTTAGCGGGCACAACAAGAAGCTTGAGCCCTGGACCCGGGGGCAGCGGCAAGCTGCAAAGGTCCTGACTTAAATGAGCTAATGCAAGCATAAATCAGACTTTAACACATGGCGATCCTCAATAAAAGGGGCCACTATTATGATACTGGGTCTGAAGTGTGTTCTAGCCAGGACGGTGACCATTGGGAGATAAATATGTCATATATTTGTCCACATCAGGGCCTTGGAGCAGTAGCAGCTCTCAGGATTGACACATATAGTTGTGCAGTCTGTGCACTGCACAATGGTACCAGTCTAGGGGGAATGTGGGGGCTAACAATGGACACGTGCCTGATTCCACACCAGGCTCCTTGGCAGGAGTCTGCATCCAACCTGGAGGAAGGGGCTTTAATAAGTGGGAAAATACTTTGCTTAAATGATCAGTGAGAAGGAAGGAAAGCTGCCATTGGTTGCGGGGGGCGGGGGGTTGGTCGTGCACCAAATACCAGAAGGAAGGAAGGATGGATGAACAGAAGGAAAGGAGAGAGGGAGGGTTGCACAGGACACTCCTGCCCGGAAATGCCACCCCCAGCCCTCCATGGCTGACTCATTCAATCCATAGCTCCCGGGCCCTCATATTACAAAACAGGCCAGGGTGTTCCCTGAAGCCTAAGGGGGATAGTCAGGTCAGGGCACAGGAGCAGAGGAATTAGAGTTTCTCTGAAGAGGGAAGCTTCTGGGTTTGGGGCCAAGAACAGGGCATGCAGCCCAGTTTGCTGGTGGTTCTCACTTCCCATGGCAGTGCCGGTCTGTCTAAGATAGGGACCATGGTCCTGACCTCTTCAGTGCTCAGAGAAAAGCTGAGATGGACCGGAAGAACGCCATCCAGAGGCTGTGGACATGCAGGAGTGTGGGGTGAGGGGCCAGCCACGCTGGTACCCGACAGTGTGCAGAGTGTGGCACATTCCTGTCACAGACATCTCAGTCTCTGGTTTTAGGAGAGGTCACTTAGCAACCAGAGATGCTCCCTCGGGTTCTTTATATGGGGCTGTGCACCTGCCACAACAGGTCTCACCAGGCCTCCTTTAGGAGGAACCTCTCCCAGCAGCTCTCCACCCTAATAAGAGTCCAAGAAAATGGCCACAGCTTTTAAGGGGCCCAGAGCCCTGCAGTGACCCAGACAGATGACCTATCAGCTGGCCCTGGGGTTGACATCAGGGAAATCTAATCTGAATCAGCCCCAGCGTTAGCAGCTCTCCCCGGGCCCCCTCCTGCTCTGGCCAAGTCCGCTCACCCTGCTGGCTCCTGTTCTTTTCAAGGAGGGTGCCAGTTGGACCTCGAGCTGTTTGAGGGTGGCTTAGAATTCAGAAAACAGCTGGAGGAGCTAAATGGTGGAGGAGTAGGAGACCTAGATATCACAGGGTCCCAGGAGCTCTAGCTAGATCGTTATCAAACCATTCTGAACACCTTCAAACTCAGCAGGAGATAGAAGAGAAGAAGAGCAGGAAATCGGCCACTTTCTAGAAGGTGGGACGTGTGGAGAAGTGAATCTGAGGTGATCTATGGGCCGAGAGACCGCGGGGGGAGGGGCTGGTTCCCGGCAAGCGGTAGAGCAGCGGAGCACAAAATCAGAATGATTAGAGTCTGCTCCACTGAGGGGTGGCACTCCAGAGGCTAAGTGGGTCTGGAGCCTTCATGGGGACAGCGTGGTCTCAGGTCCCGTGGGGTCACAGAAGGATCAGGGGTGTCTGAGTGTGGCAGAGCTCGCAGGTATTAGAGCAGGGAAGCCGGCTACAGAGAGGGAGCCGAGGAGTTAGCTCTCAGCTCGGGGTCCCCTTAAACTGTTTTCCATGACACAGTCAAGCCACTGATCTTCGAGTAGGGACCCCACAAGTGGCTGATCTGTGGAGACACACCTTCCTCCTCTGGGAGCCCACAGCAGGAATCTCCAGGCGGGGTTGTGTACCAGAAACAGAAATGCTCGGTCACAGGCCAGGTGAGTTCAGATAGGCGGCCGGAGGCCAAGGAGACAGGAGTGATTGAGTGCTTTTCTCCAAGGGCGGACTAAGGAGTGGGGCCCCGAGCTCTCGACTCCTCCGGGCCAGAGACCGGGAGGCCGCCATTTTCATTCCCGTCCTCCGGAACTCTACAGAAAGCACTCAGGGAACAAAAGCTCCCAAGAGCAAACCGAGAAGATTACTCAGTCCGGCCCTTGGCAAGGGTGGTGCAATTCCATCTCAGACAAAGACATTTGAGAGTCACTGCAACAAGTCCCTCCCCAAAAAGATCACCACACTTCACAAGGGCACCAGCCCATGCAGACATTGGTTTTCCCAGACTCCACCAGCCATACTGCCCTTGGAGCTCTCAATCCAGCCCAGCATTTCTGCTTTTTCTCCCGTTCTTCCCCAAAGCTATTTGTTACTTGTGAACACTGTTCCTGAATTATCTGCCTCATTCTTGTTCAATCTCATCAAACGGCCTTGCAGTCCTCTGACCTTGGGAATATATAAGCATTTCCCCCCTTGCTTCATTTCCTAGTCGCTCCTAACCTACTGTTACCTTTATTCCACCCCTAGCTCCATGAGAATGGGAACTGTTTTCATAAATAAGGGCCCTGGATCCCCAAACTCCCACTCTTTAGTCTCCATCTTTCTTCACTCCTCTCCACACTTGGTACTGTGGAGTCTTCCTGCCCTTTCAAAACTCTCTTCTTTTGATGCTATGCTCTTCCAAGTTCCCTCTTACCTCTTTCATTTCCCACTGCAGACCTGTTTCCTCCACCACCACTTTAGACATTGGTGGGGAAAACCTTGTTTCCAAATCCTTAAGCGCAGGAGGGCCTTTGGTAATAAGAGATTGTAACATTGAGTATCAGTGAAACAAAAAAGGATGTCTTGGCCAAGAAAATGGGGGTGGAGGGGCAGATTTGGTTTTGGACCTTTGTCCTTTTGAGGGTTTTGAACTCTAGTGTCCATCTCTCCTAACATTCTCGATAGAAATTTTGGTTTTGGTGTGTCACCTGCTTGGAAGCTCCCTAAGAATCTGAACTACACCAGAGGGAGGCCCAGAGCAGTGGAACCAAGAAGCAAGGACCATGGGAGCCATGGTCTTTAAGAGAGAGAGAGAAAAGATGCTGTTCAGCCCAGCTCACTAGGGTACGAAAGAAACAGAGATAAAGGGCAAATTCTATGACCAGGAGGAGCAAATATTAGTCATTCAGCCAGATCACCCCAGGATACTCTCCCTACAAAATCTTGGCTTTGTAAGCAGATCCTAGAGACTTTTTTTTTTTTTTTTTAATGAGTTGTGATGGGAACCTATTATGGTTGCAGATTTTTTTATTTTGTTTCTTTCACCTTTTGAGTACATTTCTGCTTTGCTCTTCTTTTAGTTTCTCTACTCTCTGCTCTGTTTCTTACATTCATTACTTTATGAACATAGTATTTATCGAGCATCATGTACTGCAGACACCATCAAGCACAGAAGACAGAGTGGTGAAGAGTACCGACCTGGTCCTTGCCTCTTTTCCTTCTCCCACCAAGGTTCACTCCTGAGTCCATATGGCTCCATTTCTACCTGACACTCGCCCAGCCCACAATCACCCCATCATTACCCCCTCCCTATGCTTAAAAAGCCCTTTGCACTTGCTCACTTAGCAAATACAATTGACCCTTGAGCTGCATTGATCTACGTATATGCAGATTTTTTTCAATAAATATGGAATGGTACATTATTGTATTTTCTCTTCCTAATGATTTTCTTATTAGCACTTTCTTTTCTCTAGCTTATTCTATCGTACAAATAGAATACATATAACATACAAAATAGGTGTTATTCAACTGTTTATGTTATTGTTAGGGCTTCCAGTCAAGAGTAGGTTATTAGTAGTTATGCTTGGGGAGAGTCAAACTTATACACAGATTTTTGACTACATGGGAGTCAGCATCCCTAACCTCCACATTTTTCAAGGGACACCTCTGCCTAACAAGTGCCACTTGTGTGGAAAACCCTATATAGCGTCTAGAGTACAGAAATGAACAAGATAGATGAGTTCTTATCTTTCAGGAGCCTCACATGCTAATGATGCTGAAGAACCCCAACACCAGCATCAAATACAATTCATTCCATATTCAGATTAATTTGGAAAAGAGAATGAACAGATCTTCAGCTGAACCTGGTACAGCTTTTGGGGACTTGCGAAGGCAGAGGGAAGAGTGGGGTGTGTGTGTGTGTGTGTGTGTGTGTGTGTTAATTTCCTTTCTTGAGAATCTATCAAGTCACTAGCACTAGCCTGGTAGATGACAATATCTACAGACATAACGTTTGTGGTCTTCAAGAAGAGAATTGACAACATTTCATGAAGAATATTTTTGGTCAAAATAAAGGAATTTAGAATAGTGATACAGGTATGTGTATTAACTGTTTCTGTCATACTCAGACTATTGATTAAAAGATTTATGTATACCAAGTAAGAAAAATGTTTTGCCATTGTGCCATGGGCCAGTTCTTGATACTGTTCTGATCCACTCAATTCTCAAAGATGTCACATATCAGCAGGTGACATACTTTTTTTTTTTTAATTTAAAGACCTTTTATTTGGATATTTAAATTTCCAACAAAGAAGGTAACTCCCACAGGAAAGATATAAATATTAATTGTGAAAAATAAAGAGAATTGAACAGACATGGGAGCAGGTGACATACTTTAATGGGACAACAGGTAGGCCTCAAGAAAGATTACTGTGCCATTTCCATTCAACCTGGAAGTTCTAGCCAGGCAGTTGGGCAAGACAATAGAGGAAACATTGGAGAGGAAGAACTAAAACTGTCTAGCACAGATGACATGTCTTTTTTTTTTTTAAGTAATCTCTCCCAGTGTGGGGCTCGAACTCACAACCCCAAGATCAAGAGTTGCATGCTCCACTAACTGAGCCAGTCAGGACACCCCAATGTCTTTTTATGTTTTTTCTAAAGATTTTATTTATTTGACAGAGAGATCACAAGCAGGCAGAGAGGCAGACAGAGAGAGAGAGGGAAGCAGGCTCCCCGCTAAGCAGAGACCCCGATGTGGGGCTCTATCCCAGGACCCTGAGTTCATGACCTGAGCCGAAGGCAGAGGCTTAACTCACTGAGCCACCCAGGCGTCCCCCCAATGTCTTTTATATAGAAAATCCTATGGAATCAGCTAAAATCTTTCAGAAATAATAGGATAACTCAGCAAGGTTGTAGGATACAACACTGATATGCTAAAATCAATTGTATTTCTATATATTTGCAATGACCAATCCAAAAATGAAATGAAAAAACACAATACCACTTACAATAGCAACAAGAAGAATAAAATACTTAAAACTAAATTTAACCAAAAAGTGCAAAACCTATATTTTAAAAACCATGAAGCACTGCTGGAAAAAAAATTAAGATACAAATATATTGAAAAACATTCTATATTCACAGATCAGAAGATGTAAAATATTGTTAAAATGGTAATACTCCCTAAAGTAATCTAGAGATTCAATAAAACCCCATCAAAATCTCAGTTAGTGTCTTTGCAGATACTGATAAGATGATCCTAATATCTATAAGAAAATTCAGGCAACCCATTAAAGCCAAAACAATCTTGAAAAAGAAGAACAAGGCAGTAGAACTCACACTTTTTTATTTCAAAACTTTCTACAAGGCTACAGTAATTAAGGTTGTGTGGTATTGGCATAGGAAGGATATATACATCAGTGGGGAAAAAAATGACAGTCCAGAAATAAACCCTCACAATTATAGTCAGTTGATTCTCATCAAGCATACAAAACAATTCAATGGGGGAAAGAATAGTCTTTTCAACAAATATACTGGGACAATTGGATGTCCACACGTAAAAGAATGAAGCTGGACTTTTACCCCATACTGAACATACAAAAATAACTCAAAAGGGGTCAAAGACCTAAATGTAAGAGATAAAGTCAGAGAGGTCAGCATCATGGTGGCATAAGATGTCCGTCCCTTTTGTCCCAACTTCAACAGCTAAAATTCAGCATCTATCCATAACCAAAAGTGTCTCTGTGGGACTTGTGGGATCTAATACCACATGCCAAGGGTCTCAGAAGAGTCTCACCCACCTGTGAATCAGGTAATAAGCAGACAGAACAGTACAGGCTATGGTACTGACAGTTGCCTGTAAACTGGCTTCAGTCCTCTTGGGCACATTCTGGGCATAACTAGGGAACACTGACTTGGGCAGATGTCCATGAACAAGAGATCCTTTGTAGAAGACCAGGTTTTACAGAGAATGCTTTCCAGCACTACACTGTGTAAAAAAAGAGAAAAATATGTCTGGGCCCCTTGAAGTCAGTAAGAGGAACATTACCCGAGCTATAGGACACCAGGGATCTCTCCTGTGGAGAAAAGGGAAGAGCAGGGAGTGTGAGCATCCAGCTTCTTGGCTGAAGAAACCCATCTCTCTCTCATCTCTCTCTTCAAGATGGGCTGGTAGGGGGTGGGCGAGGGGGTAGGGAGGAGATTGGGAAAGTGGCAGACACAAATATCCAAGGGCGTTAAAGAAACACAATTCCTGCTAACTGCATTTTGGACTCCAACAGAAAGCCCACCCATGAGCTGCTGAGAAAACCTCACCCAAGGGTCTTCCCACCTGGCCCATGGACATCCCCAACATGCTAAGTGCCACACTCACACCTCTCCTGCCTCTGCAGGCAGCTTCTGGGGTCACTCCTGAGGGCAACAGTGAGAGTGAGGTGGAGTGGACCAGAACACATGGAAAATCAGCCAGAATCTACAAGCTAAGAAGAAATTACCATCTTGAGCTGTAGTGCCACCTTCTGGGTGGGGGGGGAGTGGTTTCCAACAGTCAGCCTGGTCTGTTATAAGAAAGAAGACACACAAGCTGAACAATTCAGCCACAAGAGCGAACAAGAGGCATAGAGCAGGTACATCCAAACAAAGTAAAAAAAACTCTCTAGACACAAATAGGACCAATGAAAAGTATCTCCCACCTGAAGCAGCTAGTAAAGATTGGAGGAGGAGACTTACTTTAAATGCAAAAATAGCAACGCAAAACCCCAAGGAACCTGAGGAAGCAAGAAAACATGACTCCACCAAAAGATCATCCCACAGACATCAAATACCAAGACATTGTGACCTGTGATTTATCCAATAAGAAATTCAAGATAGCTGTTCTGAAGAAACTCAGTGAGTTACAAGAATACAGAGAAAGACAATTCAACAAAGTCAGGAAAACAATACATGAACAAAATGAGAAATTTAACAAAGAGGTAGAAATCACACACACAAAAAGAATCAAACAAGAATTCTGGAGCTGAAGAATTGAATAAATGAAATGAAAAATGCAACAGAGAGCATTAACATCAGAATGAACCAAATAGAAGATTTAATCAGTGAGTCAGAGGATAGGAACTTTGAAATTACCCAGTAGGAGGAGAACAAGGGAGAAAAATGAAAAGGAGTGAAAAAAAAAAAAAAGAAAAATCCTAAGTGTTCTATAGGACACCATCAAAAAGAATGAATACCAGAATTATTAATGTTCAGAGGAGGAAAAATATTAATTTTGGGAAATAATAGCTGAGAACTTTCTAGTTCATGAATCTAATAGACCA
Organism: Mustela erminea; assembly: GCF_009829155.1. Lineage (NCBI taxonomy): Eukaryota > Metazoa > Chordata > Mammalia > Carnivora > Mustelidae > Mustela > Mustela erminea. The sequence continues at coordinate 80,262,759 of NC_045628.1, forward strand.
TCCCATTATTTCAATTCAAAACAGTCTTCTCCAAGGCACATTATAATGAAACTATCAAAAATGAAAGACAGAGAGAGAATCCTAAGAGCAGCAAGAGAGAGAAAAAAGATTTTAATCTACAAACAAACCCTCATTAGGCGGTCAGATTTCTTAGTAGAAACCTTACAGGCCAGGAGAAACTGGAATGATATAATCAAAGAGCTGAAAAAAACAATGCCAGCCAAAAATACTCCATCTGGCAAAATTATCCTCCAGAACTGAAGAAGAAATAAAGACTTCCCCAGACAAACAAAAGCTGGGGAGTTGAGCCACACTAGGCCAGCCTTACAAAAAATGCTGAAAGGGGCTCTTCAGAATCAAATGAAAAGCCACTAATTAGTAACATAAATGCATATGAAAATACACAAGAGTAAAAGTAAATGTATAGTCAGACTTAGAGAACTTTAATTCTGTAATATGATGGTGTGCTAACTACTTAACTATGGTGTAAAGGTTAAAGGAAAAAAGTATGAAAGGTAACTATAGCTACTATAATTTGTTAACAAATACATAGTATAAAAAAAGTACATTGTGACATCAGAAACATAAAAGTAGAGGGAGTAAAAGGGTAGATTTTGTGTGTGATTAAAATAAGTTGCTATCAGATTAAAACAAACCATTATATCTGTAAGGTGTTTTAGGTGAGCCTCATGGTAACCACAAAACAAAAACCTATAGTAACTTTACAGAATATAAAGAGAAAGGAATCAGAGCATACCACCGAGGAAAATTACCAATTCACAAAGGTAGGCAGCAAGAGAGGGAAAAAAGGAACAATGAAACTACAAAACAGCCAGAAAGTAATTAATAACATGGCATTAGCAAGCCCTTCCTTACCAATAACTACTCTAAATGTAAATGGATGGAATTCTCCCATCAAAATGCCCAAAGTGGCATGGTAAGAAAGTGGATGGGTAAGAAAAAAAAAAGAACCAAATTATATGCTGCCTCCAAGATACCCACTTCAACTTTAAGGACAAACACAGGCTCAACATGAAGGGATGGAAGAAGATACTCCACGCAAATAGAAACTAAAAGAAAGCCGGGATAGCTTCACTTATATCAGACAAAATAGACTTTAAACAAACAAACAAACAAAAAACAGGTATAAAAGAAAAAGAAATCATTATATAATGATAAAGGAGCCAACTTATCAAGAAGAATGTAACTGTTGTAAACATATGCAGACCAGCATCAGAGTGCCTAAATACAGTAAGGAAATAGTAACAGATTCTGAAGGGAGAAATAGAAACAATAATGGCAGCAGAGGACTTCAGTTCCCCACTTTCAGCAGTGGATAGATCATCCAGACAGAAAATCCACAAGGAAACGCAGGGCTTGAAAACGTACTTCAAAGCAAATGGACCTAACAGACATATAAACAACATTCCATCCAACAACGGCAGAACACACATTCTTCTCAAGTGCACACAGAACATTCTCCAGCCACAAAACAAGTCTTAGCAAATTCAGAAAAATTGAAATTGTACGAATAACTTTTCTGACCATAATAGTATGAAAATAGATATCAACAAGAGCAAAGCTGGGAAATGTATAAATATGTTGAAACTAAATGACACACTCCTGAACAACCGAGAGGTTAAAGAAGAAATCAAAAGAGAAATGAAAGAATCTCAAAACAAATGAAAGTAGAAACTTAACACACCAAAATATAAGCGCGGCTGCAAAAGCAGTTTTTACGTAGTTCATACCCATGAATGCCTACATAAAGAATAAAGTAAGATCTCAAATGAACGATCTAACTTCACTAGAAAAAGAAAAAACAAATAACTAGAAAAAGAAAAACAGACTGAGCCCAAAGTAAGCAGAAGGAAAGAAATAACAGAATTCAGAGCAGAAATTAATAAAGTAGAGACCAGAAAAATAATAGAGCATCAGTGAAACTAAGGGCTTGTTTTTTGTAAGGATAAACAAAATTGACAATCCTCTAGCTAGACTAACAAAAAAAAAGGTGGGGGTGGGAGATACAATACTGTATTGCATACTTCAAAGCTGCTAAAAAAAAGACTAGATCTTAAATGTTCTGGCCACAAAATAAAATGACCAGTCTGTGACATAGTGGAGGTGTTGGCTAACACTGGGACAGTAATCATATTGTAATATACAAATTTATTAAATCAAAAAAAGAGAGATAAAGCTATAAAAGTCTTAGAAAAACAGATCAGAATATATCTCGAGTTTGGATTTGACAAAGGTTTTTCCAATATAAGACTTAAAGTAAAAGCAAAAAAAGATAAAATAGATCATTTTATTTTGCTGATTCATCATTAACCAGGTCTGCACTTCAAAGGACACCATCAGGAAAGTGAAAATACAACCCACTGAATGGTTAAAAAAAATATATACAAATCATACATTTAATAAGAGAGTTATACTTAGGATGTACAAACCTAAGTGGCAATGTCAAAAAATTGGAAACCTCATACACTGTCAGTGGGGTCAGACAATGGTGCAGCCACTTTAGGGGAGGTGCGCACGGAGGGGGAAGCAGGCTCCCACCTGAGCTGGGAGCCCAATGGGGGACTCAGTCACAGGACCCTAGGATCATGACCTGAGCCAAAGGCAAACACTTAACCCCCTGAACCATCCAAGCCCCACAGTGCAGCCATTTTGGAAAGCAGTGTGACAACTCCTCAAGGTATTAAACAGGCGGTTACTACTTGACCCCATAGATCCACTCCAAGGAAAATACATGAATGAAAAACAAACACATGTTCACATAAGAACTTGTGTTCATAGCAGCATTACTCTTAGCAGCCAAAAAGTGGAGGGGAAAAACCCCACCATTAACATCTGGCAACTAACAAATAGATAAATGTAAAGTGATATATGTATGTGTCCCAGGAAGTAGCATCCAGCAGTAGAAAGGAATGAATTATTACTGTATGTCAATACATGATTAACCTTGGAAACACTGTATATGAAAGTTCTTCACAAAAGATGACATAATCATATGATTCTGTTTATGTTCAATGTCCAGAATAAACAAATCAACAGAGACAGAAAGTAAAATTAGTGAAGTACAAACTTCCAGTTACAAAATAAGTAGACCTGGACATGAACCGTGGTGACTAGAGTTAATAATAATGTGCTGTATGTCTGAAAGTTGCTAAGAGAATAGATCTTAAAAGTTCTCCTCACAAGAAAAAAAATTATAACTATAACTGTAGATGTTAGCTAGACTTCTTGGCATGATCATTTTGTTATATATACAAATACCAGATTATTATGTTGTACACATGAAACTAATACGTTACACATCCATTTAGATCTCAACTAACAAATAAACAAATGTAGGGGTGCCTGGTAATTCAGTGGGTTAAGCGTCTGCCTTCCGCTCAGATCATGATCCAGGGGTCCTGGAATCGAGTCCTGCAGGGGGCTCCCTCCTCAGTTGGGAGTCTGCCTTCCCCTCTTTGCCCCCTCCCCCTTCTTGTGCGAGCACTCTCTCTCTCTTTCTGTCAAATAAATAAATAGAATCTTTAAAAATAAATAAATAAATAATAAATGTAATTCATAGATAACCATATTTTTTAAATTACAAGAAATGAAAAGAAAGTTGATCAGTGGTTGCCGTGGCCTCAGAGGCACGGGAGGATTGGGCGATAATGGCTAAAAGGTATCTAGATGGGGTTTTTTGTTTGGGGTATGAGAATGTTCTGAAACTGACGATGGTGATGGTTGCCCGACTCTGTGAATATACGAGAAACCACTGATTTACACACTTGAAATATGTGAGATGTAGAGCACATGAATTCTATTTCAATAGAGTAGTTATGAAGAAGACGGAGGAGGAGGGGTGGGGAGAGAGCCCCTGCCCGTTCTAGACCTTCTTCAGCTCAAGACATTATGGGTAGGCCTCCCAAGCTCGGATTTGTCCTCCTTATCTCTGTGGGTGGGGTGGAACCACGGTTGCTGGGTAGTTAGCCCTCCTCCGATGCCCCTGTGGCTCCAGCCACAGCTTCACCTCTGGGCCGTAGAGTCTGGGAGTGTCAAAGGGAACAAAGACTGTATCTGCCATTGCCCCTGTCAACTAAGGGCATGGTTCTGACTTTGGTCCTCAACAATATGAATTGCTTCTGACAGATCACGTCCCCCACCCCCCACCACACACAGTGCCCGCCCCTCTCCCCCCGCCCCTGCCCTGACCTGTGCACAGAAATTCTTAATTCTGGTTTGAGGATTAAATTGCTGTAAATTAAGTTGCTGTACACTTTAATATCCCACAAGATGGCAGTATTGTTACACTCCAATGCTAACCCGTGGGCCCGTTCCAGGCTCTGCATAAGTAGAGATATACACAGAATGGATTCTAGCTTTCTGTCCCTCTAAAAACACTGAAGCCTGAGTTTTATTTGAATAAATGACTTTAAAATAACTATATATAAACTTTAAATACTATATATAAACTTTAAAAGAACTATATATAATAAAATAAAGTGTAGTTCAAAGGGAAAGAACTATGATTATTTAAAATGAAAAACTCTTCCTTATTAAACCTCCTTCTTATAAAAAAAAAAGGGGATGGGGGAGTTCCTTTCAAGAATTTAACTAAGATCACATCACACTCTGATATTGTTTTCAGATGGCACTGACCCCTTGCAAATTGCAGCTTCCCTCATAGCCCTTGGCACCTTCTCTTCTTCCTGAAGTGGGAGGACCCCAAATGAGCTCAGGAGCTCCAGGGACCATAAGATCTGGACTTGAATTTTAGCCCCATCACCTGTTGGATGAGTGGTCTTCACTTCTGGGTCTTTATTTTTCTCATCTGTAGGAAGGAGAGTGTCTCCTACCTCACTGAGTGGTTGTGCGAAACAAACGAGAGTTAGAAAAATTCCGCGGACGATAATATGTGCTCAATAAGTAATGGGCATTTACTCAGTGGTTCTCAACTCTGAATGCTCATTAGCACCTCCTGGGGAATTTGTGAAATTACTATCCAGTGCAAATCAAAATCATAGGGAGATATTACCTCATATCTGTTAAGCTGGTTATTATTAAGCAAACAAAGGGGAAATAAGCTCTGGCAAGAAAAGCAGAGAAACTAGAATTTTTGGGCATTATTGGTGGGAACCCAAAATGCTGTGGAAATCGCTAAGGAAGGTCCTCCTAAGTTAAACATAGAATTCCCCGGCAATGCAGCAATTCCATGGTAAGATACATACACAGAAGAATTGAAAGCAGGCGGGTGCCTGTGGCTCAGTCAGTTAAGCAACCGACTCTTGATTTCAGATCAGGTCTTGATGTCAGGATCGTGAGTTCAAGCCCCGTGTTGGGATACATGCTGAGTGTGGAGCCTACTTAAAAAAGAAAGAAAGAAAGAAAGAGACTCAAAGAGATATTTACACACCCATCTTCATAGCAACATTCTTCAAAATAACAAAAAGAGGGGCGCCTGGGTGGCTCAGTGGGTTAAAGCCTCTGCCTTCGGCTCAGGTCAGGATCCCAGAGTCCTGAGATGGAGCCCCCCGTCGGGTTCCCTGCTCTGCAGAGAGTCTGCTTCCTCCTCTCTCTCTGCCTGCCTCTCTGCCTACTTGTGGTCTCTGTCTGTCTGTTAAATAAATAAAATCTTTAATTAAAAAAAATAGCCAAAAGATGGAAGCAACCCAAATGTCTATCAGCAGATAAATGGATAAACCCATGGGCTATCTAACATAATGCAGTATTCTTCAGCCCTGTAATGGAAACAAGTTCCGACACCTGCTCCCCGGATGAACCGTGAGGACATGATGGTGAGTGAAATGAGCGAGGCATGAAAGCACAAAGACTGTAGGATTCCACTCGTAGGAGGTGCCTGGAGTCGTCACTTTCACAGGGACAGAAAGCAGAAGAATGGTTGCCAGGGGCCCGAAGGCGTGGGTGGGGATGGAGAGTTTGTGCTTCATGGGGACAGGGATCCAGGCTGGCACGATCGGAAGAATTCAAGAGCCGGACGACGGTGATGTTTGCACAACCATGTGAATACACTTACGGCCTCTGGACCGCACGCCGACAAATGGTCAATATGTAGATTTTATGTTAGGTGTATTTCACTGCAATTTTTAAAAAACTAACTCAGAAATTTTCGAGAACATTTTTTTAAAAGAAGAAATTACCGTAATGAGAGAAATCCACATTCCTGCGCTAGAGCCCAAGCATCAGTATAAAAGCTCCCCTAGGAATTCTGATGTTTTGGAGAGTTCTCTGATGGGGTGGTCATGCCCAGAGCGGAGCAGAGAAGGGAGCTCCGGGAGACCCTCTCCTGGCGGCTCAGACTCTCGAAACGACTCCTTTCTGCCCTCTGCTGGCCCAACTCCGCTTCTGAATTCCTCAGTGGCTGGGATTCCGAGGCGGTTGAGCAGCTCTAGGCAAATACAAGGAGTCACTGAAATTTCCATGTGGATAGTGGCTTTGAGGCCAATTAGTGGTGAAAGCTTCCCTTGGGACTGAAATCTGGGAGTGAGCCCACGGGGTAGGCCTGGTCAACCCCCTGCAAGACCTACTCTGGATGAAGACCAGCAGCTCCCTTCTAAGGAGCGGCTCAGCAGCCCAGACCATATGATGTTCCGACTGGAAGATTCCATCCTCCCAGGGTGACTTTTGAGCTGGTCTGGGCCCCAAGTGAACACAGGCCTCCCACGGAGCTCCTGGTCTCTGGGTCTCAGAACCATAAACGGACCCCTCCGGGCCTACTGGCCTCCTGGGGCCCTGAAGAACGGAGGTTTGTCGCGGGATCAGGGTGACGCATCACGGCTGTGGCTGCCATCACCCCGGGGTAGAATGAGGCCCCAAGGAGTTCAGAGCGGTGGAGTGAGTCCTTCCCCAGGAGGTGGTCTTGGCCGCAGAAAGGCAGATGTGGCCTACAGGACGGTGGAGCGAGGGGACAGACGAGAAAGAAATGCCTAAGAACCCAAGGGTCCAGGGGCTGAGAAAGGGCTCTTCTGGGAGCCCCTCCCCCTCCCCTCACCCCTCTGCCCCCCTGTGGTCTCTGCCCCGGCTCTCAGCTCCTGCCACATGAGCCAGGTAGGAGGCAAGGCTGATAGGCAGAGTTCAAAGTTCCTCCCACATCCTCCCTCACACACACACGCACACATATGCACACCCAGGCACACATATGTACACCCCCACACACCCTCGCACGGGCACAGGCACATAATCACACAGAAACACAATACCAGCTATATTACCATTATCTTTTATTTATTTTAGAAAGATAGCATGTAGGAGCCAGGGAGAGGAAAGAGGGAGACCCAGAATCTCCAGCCACCTCCACACTGAGCACAGAGCCCATAGGATCTGTATCATTACTATAGACGCGGGAAGCGTATTAAACACCTTAGGGAAACCATGAAACCATTCAAAACAAGCTCTGATAAACTTTGTATTTTTTTCTTCCAGGACCAGCAGTGTGTTCCAACTCCCCAGAAGCTACACAGTCGGGAGCCCACGGGGGCCCTGCAGGGGATGGGGGGACACCTCGAAAAGGTACTCTCCTCTGCGTGCTCCTGGGCCCAGGCTTCTGCTAATCTGTAAACACCCAGTGCTGGAATTACCAGGAGGCAAAGGAGAAGGGAACTCATTAGATAAACCCTCGTGCTTAGGGCCCCATTAGTTAATTAAATTATCACTTTACTGTGCCCAAAGTGAGCGGTGAGGCTAATCCAAGTGTCACCGGCTTTATGGGGTCTGCGGGCTCTTTACAAGCTTCCTCTGCAACTAAGTGTCAAATTGGGGCTGTAGGGATAGATAAAGGGAAAATCAAGCTTGCAATTGCAGCCTTTCCCTTCGATATCTTTATACTGCGCTATAAAAGCCTATTATACTTAATTTAAAGAGTGAAAATTGTTGACATCTCTTTCCATTGCTAATCTTTAGGAAATAAGAAGTGGCATATTATTTGAAATGAATAATGCGCTCACTTTATTGGAGAGTAGTAAAAATCTAATAGTTGGCAAAACAGCACGGTGTTTACTCTTCAAGATAGTCAGGTTTATTAGCTTAAGCACCGAGAGCACTCTGCAGTCTGCCCCAGCCGCCACCATAGGAGTCTGGCTTGGGTCATAGCACCCGAGGGGCTGCTTGTGGCTGTCATTGTTTTCCCTTTTTGCTGTGGTTCTCTCCTTTCTTTCTTTCCCCATTTCCCTTTCCCCGCTCCCCTCCCCCACCCCGAAAAGGATCACAGGCTATTCTGTCAAGGAGCCTAATTTCACATGCGGCATACATTCATTTCATTGGAAAACATCCTACAAGAGAAAAATAAATAAATCATGTGTGTCCCACACTCAATTCTTCCAGGTTGTAATTTTCCAGGGCAGGCGGCTGGGAGTTCGCAGGCAGGAGTGGGCTTCTGAGAAAGTTTGATGGGTCTGTGTGTCCACGCTGCACACATATGTACACATATGCACACACACACACATATGCACACACACACACGCACGGAGCAGGATGGGGAGTGTGGAGGCTGGCCGAGCGCCCTGGGGCATCTGTGACACCATGCCATGTTCGCGTGTCTCCTTGCTCTCCCAGGAGCTCTGCAAGGTCCAGGATTGGGGGTACTTGTTCAGTGATATCCTGGGAGTCCAGGAGCGGGCTTGGCACAGAGGCATTTCATAAGCACCCATAGAACAAGGTGCTAAATGAGTAGACTCTGAATCAGAGAAACCATTTTTATGAAAACCTTTTGAGAACAGACTTCTTTGTGCTAAGGGCTCCAAAATCTTCTTCTTCAGGCCTCAGCTTGGTTCTTCGCCTTCGGTGATCCCAGCGCCTCCCCCGGCCCAGGAGTCTGTGAGTGGATGGGTGTGCATCTCGTGCTGTGTGTGTATTTCTGCAGACTGGTTTTCACGGACCCGTGCTTGTCACAGCAAAATGCTCAAATGTCCCGAGCAGGGGAGGTCTGTTCATTCGCGGCTGACTGTGCCTTCATCAAGGACAACCACCTGCTCCTTTGCACAACATAAAGACACAAAGCTCTCTTGCCTGCATCAGCCTCTCTGTAAATGATGATGAGTTTTTCACTTCCGAGATTGTGGTTCTTGGTTTTCACACTGCAGGGCCAAGTTCCCCAACCTGAGTAGATATGGGTCTTTGCACAGCAATCGTGGGGAGTGGCCCCAAGAAACAGCCTCGGAACAAGTGCACCCAGAAATTTCAAGTGCTCAACGTGACCTCATCCAAACTGAGGCCACTTTTCTCCAGAAACCCCACAAAGAGAGGATGGCTTTATGAGCTTGCCCTTAAGTTCTGAGCTCCCTGAAGGCAGGCCTTGGGCCTGAAGAAGCTTCTGGAGCCCTGCCCCCCCACACACACAACAGGACCCTAAGTACTTCTGCTGTCCTGTGGAGTGGCCCAGCCCAGCATGAACTCAGGGACAAAAATCACACCAGCATTGTATGCTGAGGTGCGGTCCTGTGACAGGGCCCAGCATGTCCTCTCTGCTCATACTCGCTGCTGCTGGAGATTATGAAACAGCCAAGGGGAATTGGGGCCCCAAGTTCAAAAGGTGAGGCCTCCCAAAACAAGACCCCGCTGCTGAGCCTGCTGATCACTCATGCCAGGAGAAGCTGCTTATCTCTTGAACTTTCAGCCGGCTAATTCCAACCAAGGTACATATTGCTTAGCTTTAGGCAATAAAAAGAAAAAAAAAGTGTTTATCTGTGGTGAGCAAATCCAGCTTCTCCCAGATGACTCTTCTGTGGGACCATTTCCTTGTTCATGTTCCCGTTTCTGCAGTCAAGGCCAGCCAAAGATCGAGGCTCGCCCAGGGGCACGAGAACTTGGCCTTGTCAGGCATGGCAGTCACACAGCCCTAAGCCCGGTTACCCACAGGCTCAATTCGGAGTCACTGCCAAGGTCAGGGGCAGGTACGCAGAACAGTCTTGGCCTCCAGGATCTCTATTCCATACATAATCGGGTGCTGGTTAACTGGGATTCAAAATGCCTTGGAAACACCTAAAAAAGTCCCTTCTTTAGGCAGATGGGGACTCCGGAAGGCCCAGAAAGACTAATGCCTAAAGAAGCCACCACCTAACTCTGGGAGGCATCTGGAGCCCTAAGGTGGCTGCCAGACCAGGCAGGGCAAGACCAGAGCCACAAAGCCCACCCCTGCTGCTAGCTACTCTACCTGTGAGGGTTATGCAACTGCCTTGGAAGGGAAACAGATGGGTGGCAAACAGCAGATGTCCCTTCATTCCAGTGGCCCCGGAGAGAAGGGACCAGATGGAGGACAAGCCAGCTTTGGGCAGACTCCTGGACTCTGCTTGGGAGCTCAGCCCCTGTCAGAGCAGATCCCAGGTCCATAGGTTCGCCCCGGGTCTTGACTGAGGCTTGGGTTAGCTGGTGGACATGTGGGTTTTGGCATTGACTGAGGTTTTGCCATTGACCGAGGCTTGGATTAGCTGGTAGACACGTATGTTTGCGAGGGCTCCCCCGTTGGCACAGCGGTCAAGCACCTGACTCCCGGTTTCAGCTCAGGTCATGGTCTTGTGAGTCAGCAGGGAGTCTGCTTAGGGATCCTGTTCCTCTGCCCCTTCCCCTACTCTGGATTAAATAAATAAATCTTTTTTTTTTTTTTTAAACTAAGTTTGTGGGACACCTGGGTGGCTCAGTGGGTTAAGCCTCTGCCTTCGGCTCAGGTCATGATCCAGGGGTCCCAGAATCGAGCCCCGCATCAGGCTCTCTGCTCAGCAGGGAGCCTGTTTCCCCCCTCTCCCTCTCGCTGCCTCTCTGCCAACTTGTGATCTCTCCCTCTGTCAAATAAATAAATAAATAAAATCTTTAAAAAACAAAACAAAAAACCAACTAAGTTTGTATTTCAGCTGCCTCCCCTGAGTCATGGTTTGGTAGCTTTATGTCCCCCCCAAAGCAGCATCATTTAGCCCCCTAAGGCTTCTCTGTAGAAAGCAGGAACCCCTTAGGAGTACCTGGGAAAGGGTTGCATTCAAGAGCACTGGAAATGGCACCCTTTAAAACCATTGAGGACCCCCCACTAACAGGCCGGAGGACCCCACAGGACAGTAGTCTGGAGGGACGGCCCTGTTTCCCTGCACTGGTCCCCGTGCAGAGACTTGAGTAATAGCCGAGCACCACAGTCCCGAAGGGAAAAGAGGTGAGAGCCTGCAGAGTTTCGGGGGCATATTTGATACGTCTCATTGTCTCCCTAACCAGCAGACGGCACCGATTCTGCTAGGGCATTAATGGTGCTTGTAAAATAATAAGGCTCGAGACCGCCCGCGCTAGAGCAAGCCCTTGATAAAAGGGAGATTTACAGCCACATCCATCAATTTAATTATCTTTTACTATGGTTTAAACTTAGTAGTAATACTAATCTCTATTTAGGGTGGTTTACGGGATCTATGGACACTTTACGATCGTCCTCTACCCAGAAGTGTCAGGTTATGGCGATATTGATAAAACAGTGGAGTAAACGGGAGGTGAGACACCCCAGAACGAGCTAATACACTTTTTACTGCACTGTAAAAGCCTATTACTCTCTGATTTCGGGTGAAAATTTGTGGTCAATAATCTGAGTTGATAATGTTTCGGAAACAATTCCCCAGATAATAAAAGTTGCCTGCTTTGCCTCCATCAACACTCGCACCCCAACCCCAAGCCCAGGCCCAGCCTCTTCCACGGATTTGAGCATAAAAAGCCGGGGCCACAGGGCCGAGGTAGGGCCTGCTCAGCCGATCAGCCGCCACTGCTCGCTCCTGGGGCCTGTCTGTCTGGGGCTGAGCAAGGCAGGTCTGGGAAGCTTCTGGCGGCCACGCTGTGAAAGGGACCCCAACCGCCCAGACTCTGGGCTGCTCAGCTCGCGAGCTTCCTGCCAGTGGACAATTCCTGCCCTTGCAGATGTAAGCTGCTCTACGCCCTTCAGGCAAGAGATGGACAGAGCAGCCCAGAGCCAGGGTCCCTAGAAACTGCCTCCTGGAACATCTCTGGCCAACCGTGTGGCCACCGAGAGGAGAACGGGGGTGGTTATTGTGCTTCTGAGCCCAACACCCTCACGAGGAACCATTGTGCTCACGAAGGGGCTCAGTTTCTTTCTCATCCACCCCCCTGTGCTGTGAGGTCCATCGGTCTCCCCTAACGCCCTTCAAGGGCTGGTGCCCTACACAGAATACAGCATCACAACCTTTGGTACTTCCTGACCTGACTTGTTTGGAACTAAGACCACCAGGCATTCCAAGGCAACATGGCGCTGTTTACAAATGGGACCTACGGGACAGAGGGTCTGCAGCAGAGAAGTTTGCTGGTTCTGGAGAGAAAGGGAGATGGCCTGTGCCCACCTCTCAGCGTCTAGAACCTTCCAGGGGCCTTGGGTCACTCAGACGCTGCAGCCCCAGGCAGGATGCCTTGAGCCCTCATGGTGCAACCCTGGCTATCATGGCTGAGGCAGCTGCTCAGCCCCAGGGGAAGTGCTGTAGACACCGAGTTCCCCAGTGTAGCAAGTCCCGCTTGGAGTTTGCACTCCAGATCAGCATCTCTCCCCACCCCCACCCAAAGCCACCTGCTTCCTGGTTCTACTTTCCTGCCAGTGTTGTGATCAGAATAGGGAATGGTGGCCGAGAAGGCAGGGACAGAGGGATAGGGAAGGAAGGGACACAGCAATCCCACCAGCCCACCTGCAGGGGACACCCCCCACAGAGCAGCTGCTGTCGCCACCACGACTCCTACAGACGCTCAGTACTATTGTGGGCACAAGACACTTTACAACCATGAACCCTAGTACTTTCCCAACAGGGGACTCTCTCAACACAAATCAGACATTATCCTTGTGAATCAGAGAAAGCCCAGTCTTGGAGTCCCAAGAAATAAGCACCGCAGCTCTCACGATTTCTCTGAGTCACAGGTGTGTTGATTTGCACAGTGGAGTGGAAAGAGTCTTTATGACAAGAGTCTTTATGGAAATCTCATGGACATGTAGTACACATGGAAACGCATTGTACACTGTAGAGTGCTGAACAACGGCAAACACAAACAGCTCTGCCTACCAGTTCCTCGCCATGTGCCTGGCACGGGGCTCAGCATCTCCTGTATATTAAGTCCTTAAGCCCCCAAACCCTATGAGGGAGGTTCTGTTATTGTCCCCCTTGTGCTGAGGCTAGGAGAAACCGAGGGACTTGCTCCAGGTCCGGTAGCTGGTAAAGGACAGAGGCAGTCTGCTCTCCCGCCAGGGCCCCTGACCTTGCAGTGCTGCTCCTGGAGTTGTGGGGGAGGCACATACAGCTGGCAAAACAGAAATGGCGTGAGGGTGGCCAACTGGCCTCGGGGCTGCAGGAACCCAGAGTCAGGCTGGCATATAAACCCACAGGGGAGAGGTTAGAGCCCTTCCTTTGCCAACATGGCTTCACAATGAACGCATAGATACGATATGATTCTGCTAGAAGCTCTGGTGTTCACCAGATCTGAACCAAACAGCATGACTAGATACTAGCCCAGACTCCTGAGATCCTGAAGCCGGTGTTGGGGACAAGAGGCGGGGGCTGTGAGGATCCAAGGGCCCTAATCCATCAAGGCAACGTGATTTGTCCAAGGTCACACTGCTGAAGGGAGGCAGCTGGGGGACTAGAAGACACCTGTCCCACCTCCCAGCGCAGGGCCTGTTCATGGAACCAGGTCGGCATTCACGAGGTCCCAACCCATTCTGCATTGAAGCCATCCGGGGTCTGTGCTCAGATACAGATTCCAAAGCCGTCTTCACTTGCTGCTGACGAGGAATCTGCATTTTAAAGAAATCCCCTGCATCCAGTGCTATGTCTGAGGGGGCAGGGGGTTGGGCCTCATTTTTTGTTGTTTGTTTTTTGTTTGTTTTAATGTGGGATGAGAGAAGAGGCTGCCCCATGACAGTGAATTAAATCTACCTCCCAGGCGTACATTGCTGCTTCTCACGTTCGGACATAACTCTTAAAACGGCCCTTCCTGTTTTATCTTTCCACCAAATCCTTTCCCCACCCCCTCTCTCCAGGCCTGATCCAACCCAGGGCTGGTGGTTCAGTCCCTACGGCAATCCCACATTACCCTTGAGAGCCATTTACAAAGCTTGAGTAGGCATTTGTCCCTCTAAATGCAAGTTAGGAGATGGAATGTGGGCCTAGCCCATGCCCAGAGCTGGGGAGGGGGCGTGTTTCTCAGTCTGTGCCATCACTGCATGTGCCCTGGGCCTGGACACGGGTGCAAAAGCCAGAGGCCAGAAGTGGCTTGAAAGACAACGGCATTTCACAGGGCAATGGTCTGAATTAACATGCTTGGTTGAGGGGCACATGGCGGGACCCCCAGCTAATGGTGGAAATGCCACCGTTAGCATTCAACACTCTGCGAATGAACAAACTTGAGCAGCCATGATAAATGAGAACTGTCCGGCAGCCTCAGCCTCACAGGAGCTAGAGTGGCCTCGGGACACTCAGCAGATACACTTGGAAGAGCAGAGAAAGGAGGAAAGCCTGCCCTGGAAGGAAAGCAGAGCTGTGGGGGCAGAGTGGGCGGGTGGTGGTGGGCACGTGGGGAAAGCAGGCAGCCTGGGAGAGAGAAATCAGGGAGCTCGGGAAGGGGAGAGCCTCGGGATGGGGAGAACAGAGCTTAGAGTAAAGGAAATACAAAGTCAAGGTAAGCACAGCTATCTTCACTGATTTTCTCAGGATTGGCTGTACAACCTTCCAGAACAATGCAGATTACAATTAGCCGCTTCATACATTGCTGGGTACAGACACTAGCCCCTCGAATGAATTACCTCGCTATGTGCCTACCACTGCCAGAATGTACTGAACCTTCCCAGAGATGGTCTGACCACAGGCAGGGCCTCAGGGCCCATCCATCTCCGAGTTACAGAGAAGGTGAGTGGCATGGGTATTTCTGGAAAATCAGAGAAACTTCTTTTGATTCAGAAGGAACTCTTCCCTCTGTTGAAAAAGAAGAAGGAGGAGGAGGAAGAGAAGGGGAAGGGGGGGAGGGGGAGAGGAAGAAGAGGAAGAGGAAGAGGAAGTAGAAGGATTTGACAGCAATAAGAGAAGCCCCCGATACTAATGACAGAGATTAAAAGAACATTCTCAAAGATTGTCGAGGCAATTGCAGTAAAATGTCAACAATGGCTGGAAATAAGTCAATACAATTTCTCTACCTGAAAATATAAATGTTCTAGAGATGATTTATTTGACCATAAATTATTTTCAGGCACCCAGTGTTTCCTCTTTTCCATTGCACATATTTTTAAATGACTGTCGCTTTTATGAATGAAGACTGAAGTGCTCAGGTAATTTAAATCTTTTTGACATACGTATTTTTTTTTTTAATTTCTAAAACGGTTAAGGAGAAAGAATAGTTGGCTTCTGGGGGCAGGAATTGCTTGGCAGGTCCAGATGGTTTTACCAAACGATGTGAAGACGTTCAGGCAAGGGAAGCACACGGTATTGGATTGAGCCCACTTTGTTTGCCCGTGTGCATGGAGGCAAGGAGTCAACCCGGGATTCCGCCCTATCTTATCCACCCAATCTTATGAGGTGGTAAATCTGTCCTTTGATCTTGTCAACAATGTGGAAAGTTGGAGACAGCTGCCACCCCCCCCAACCCCAGTCAGCAGGGCCTCACCATACCCTCATAAAACATTTATGAAACCTGTAATAAACAGGCCTGATAAGGAAGAAGGCTCAAGATTTCAAAAGTCAGCAGCTCCACTGAAGAATGCCCTCTCTACCTCCAATGTTCCTTTATTTGAAGAGCAAACACAAACCATCAATTCCTACTGGCTATAAAGTTTCTGAGCAAAGTGTTTCACCAAACCCCGAGATTAGCAGAATCTGTTTGGAGTCTTACCCACATTCAGAAATCACCTCCCCTCCCCTGGCCCAGATTCTCTGCACTGATTTGGGTGGGCACAGGGGGGCCGGGCAAGGCAAAGGGCTAGGCCAGAGTGACCATAAAAGTTCAGTCACGGAGAAATAAAGAGTCATTTGTTGCCACAAAGTAAACTGACATCCTACAATTGAGTTTAGAAAAAAGAAAAAGGTGCAGCATTTTAGTAACACGTCATAAACTATAATTTTGGGATATTTACTTTAATTTCTGTTTTATTTTCTGTGTTTAGCAGACGTAGACAGACGAATTATTCCCCCACTCCAAGAATTTTCTTAGCTGACTTTCTTGGGCAAGTATCAGACCAGTTGAGTTGCTTACACCAGAGGTCTTCAAAGAATCAAGAAAGAAGGAGAGCCAGGAGTAAGAGAGGGAAATACATGAGGTGAGGCTGGAAACTCTTCAGGGCAGGGAACGTTGTTGGTTTGCCTAGGACAGGAAGAGGAAAAGCACTGGAAGCATTTGTTGAATGATGAATAGGTAAAGGAAAGAAAGACTGAGCCACAGGACCAACTTTCCAGGAGAGGTGAACAGCACACTTGAGCAGAGAGAGACAGACAGACAGACGGCAGAAAACTCACACACCACTGGAGCACCCTTGTCTATACAGTGCCTTGGATTCAAGATGATACAGGTGACAGGCAAAGGATAATTGAAGTGGTTGGGGGAAAAATGTCTAGGACTTTCATTTTTTCTCCCCCATGAACCATGACAAAAGAAAGAGAAAGGAGGAGGAAGACCTTCAGGAAAGCCTATGGAACTGACCCCTCCAGGCTGAGCAACTCCCCACATGGAAGCATAGATCCCAGGCTGGGGAGACGTCCCCCATGTCTACCTCCTCGGCAGCCATCTGTTGGGAAGCTCAGCTCATGTCTGTCTTCATTCTCACACTTGTCTTGTAGCTTGACATAAAGGAAATTTCTATACCTCCTTACACATGGGCCCTCAAGTGGTGTGTGTTCTGTGCGTCTTCTATGTGTTTTCCATTCAATTTTTCTGAGGTCAGGACAGTAAGAGGCCACCTTGACCAACCTCATCATGTACCTGCCCCATCCCCAGGCACCTGACGCTAATGATAATGGTGGTCCAGGGAGCAGTGCTAAAGGATTGGGAGCTGGAGGCGCTCTTGCCTTCAAGATCTGTCCCTATTTCAGTGGCCTGGAATGATGCCTGGCAGGTGGGCTCCACGAGCATGTGGGCTCTGGTGGGCTTCACTCTTCCAGTCACTGGGGATGAGAGTGCCTAGGCTAGTGGAAGAAGTAGAGATGGGGGCCAGATGTAATTGGGGACCAAGGGTAACACAGTTGGCAGTGTCTGAGATGTCCCAAAGTGCTGGTCATCACCATTGGTCAATAGTGGTTTGGCCAAAACCCATTAAGGTAGGCAGAAATGAAGTAATCATTCTACAAGACATAAGACCCTTTTAGTTAGTAGGCCATGGTCTTTAGGTTCATATCTAAAGTGTCTGCAAATGCTTGTGGGACAAGGGACCAGAGATGGATTTTCACAAAGCATTTCCCTCAAGTAAGCAGTGGTCATTCATGAAGTCCCATCAGATGTGTCCTTCCCTGTCTGCTGCTGTCTCCAGACCCCAGAAAGCCAGTGCCAGAAACCACCACTTCCGGGAGGAGAAGAGGGCTGGCCTCTCAGGGAGGGCTGTGTCGGGGAGGGAGGTGAGGAGGAGGCCACCCTGCATAACAGGTGCACAGGTGCCCCTAGGACAGGGGGCTGCCCCAGCATTCTCCACAAGTCAAGAAACAGGGAAGTATAGTGGTCCAGAGCGCAGTCTGTCATCTGCCCAGGCTCCCAACCCGGCTCTCACATTCACTACCCTTGTGAACTTGAGAATCAAACAACGGGCCTCCATTTTCTCATCTATAACATTAGGACGATCAAACCAGTTTGGGCCACATAGCTGGGAGGGAGCGATGAGACGGGGTGGTAAGGCATTTAGAAAGCTTGCCATCCCCACGATTGTTCCGGGAATGTCACCAGCACGTTTGCTTCTTGGAGCTCAGAATAAATAGCTTGTACGCACTTTCCATGTCCAAGAAGATGCGGTATGAAGCTGGGTTTTGCCCTCAAGTTTGGCTTGTCCCGCTTCTGCTGCCGCTTCTGTCCACCCTCGCATCTCCCACCTACATCCCTGAACAACTGCAGCTTTCTTTCTTTCAGTATTGTCCACTTAATGATCACAGAAAACATATCAAGTCGGGGCCATTTTCTCCATTTTACAGGTGAGACCAGAGTCGTGGGCAAATCTGGGGTTTAGAGCATGGCTGGTCAGGGCACGGAACCCAGCAGTGAAGCTTGTTCCTGCTTGTATGTGACCAAATGAGACACACTGAGGAGGTGACACGTTCCTTTATGCAGATTCACTGGGGACAGGGAAGGGCCCGCCACCGATCACACTCTGTGGTTTCCCGTCTTCACCCAGGCATCCCCCTCCAGGGCTCGCCATGCAGCCCCAGTGTGTCACGCATGGATCTTGGCACCCCCCACCTTCCTTTCATACCAGTGTGAGAGGGGGAACTGGAGGAAAAGTTATTGTTCATTGGGCACAGAGTCTCAGTTTTGCAAAGTGAAAAATTCTGGAAATTGCTTGCACGACACTACTGAATCGTACACTTAAAAATGATTAAGGGGCACCTGGGTGGCTCAGTTCGTTAAGCATCTGCCTTCGGCTCAGGTCATGATCTCGGGGTCCTGGGATAGAACCCCGAGTTGGGCTTCCTGCTCAGCAGGGAGTCTGCTTCTCCATCTGCCTCTGCCACTCACCCTGCTCACACACACACATACACACTCTCTCTCAAATAAATAAATAAAAATCTTTTTAAAAATGAGTAAGATGGTAAACGTTATGTTATATGTGTTTTATCACAATTTTTAAAAAGTTTGGGCCTTAGATCTGGCACCCTTAGACACAGTGGACTGCCACCATCCTCGTCTGGGAAGGAAGCTCAGTATGCTGTCCCCAACCCCGAGCCCTAAGGGGGTGCTCAGCTTGGTGGCCTGGTGCAGAGCTGCTTGTGCTCAGAGGAAGGGCTCCCTTTCCTAATTTGTACAAAGCTGCCACTAGTTCCACCAACCCTGTGCCCACGGGCTGTGTCTGCCCAGAGGGGTACCGTGCCCGTATCCCACAGGCTCTGGGTGGGCTCAGGGGTGCCCTGATGCCTGTTTCTCTCCCAGCTTGTCTGGGAACTTCCCAGAGCAGGGATCACGTTTACTTTTCTACATATTTCCAGCTGCTCACTCAGGGCCCTGCATGCAGTTAGAGCTTAATAAATACTTGAGGGAAGGAGAAGAGAAGGAAGGCAAAGAAAGGCAGAGAGAGAGAGAGATGGAGGAACAGGCAGAATGGATGCACGGAGGGAAGATACAGAAGCCTTTGGGGGGTGGGGGCTACAGGTAGATGTGTCTCAATCTCTAGTTCGTGTGTGTCCTAATGGCCTGAGAACCAAGGGGGTTCTTCTGGGGTCTCTGAACTTCCCAGGAATTACAGGGGTTTTATTTTAGAGTTTCATGTGTCCTCCCCTCATCTCTCTACCCTGAATTCTGAGAGCGGCAGTGGGCTAGAGGGTAACCCAAGTCCTCACTGGCCCTGGGCGTTTCAGAGCCCTTGCTATGCCCTGACTGGCCCCATGGTCATGATCACAGCAAATGTCCCAGTGCCTCCAAAACCCTTGTCACCCTGCTCCCACTGGGGCCCTTCTGCTCCCAGCTGCTCCCCCACTGCTTCTCAACATCTAGGGCAAGAAACTCAAAAGGGCCCCGTCCCCGTGGAGGTGATGTGCTCCTCCTTCCCCACCGCCTCTCATCCCCGTACCTCCTCCCCACTCCCCTCCTGGGCCTCCCGCAGCTCCCATCTCCACAGCCCACCCTTGGTGGGCCCCATTATCTGCAGAGATGGTTCCCAGGCGATAAAGCAGCTCAGGTCAGGCAGAGGGGAGATTTGTGGACCTGCCGAAGCTCAGGGATTTTCCTAGCTCGTCACCCTGCTGTTTGCCCACCTGTCATGTCAGCTTTGTGACAGGGCGGACATGAAATGTGGGGGGCAGGGTGCATTTTTGGCAGAAGAGGTAATGGGCTGCCGGCTATAAACACGCCCATACACTTTTTGGTTGCAGCCCTGGGCCTGCCCTGCTGCCCCGGTCCCCTGTTAATGCGTAACCAGTGAGAACTACTCTCGAGACAGGTGCACAAGTTTCACCCTCCATCTTTCCTTCCCACTCCTCCACATGGGCCAAAAGAGAGGCATTGGAGAGCGCCCAGTTCAGCCGCCGCAGCCCTTGGCCTGCCCCACAAGGGCCTGCTCTCCCAGGCCTTGGGTCTCCAGCTGCAGGCGGGAGCAGTCACCAGGCACAGGTGTGGCTCAGCGCCTGACCTCTGAACTCCACAGGACAGGCATCAGGACCAGGCGTGGTGGTTTCGTGGGCAGAGAAGAAAGGGCACCTTGAAGACTAAGGGACAACAGCTGAGGGACGAACACCATCACCTTGTCACCACCTCCACCCACAGCCCCATACACACTCCCTGGAGGAAAGGCAAGCCGCTGGATACCAGTACAAACGAGTCACACAGCTGGAAATCAACCTTTTAGAGTCTGTTTTCTTAGAAGAAATATGCAAAGGGGCCAGGAAAAGGAAAGCCAGACTGACGTTTGGAAGCCAAGTATGGCGTGCTCACGTTGGGGTGCAGGCAATGACAGATGCAGGAGCCGGGAGAGGGACGTTTGCAACCCAGGGAGGTCAGGCGCCCTGGGCTGCTCTGGGAGCATCCACCAAACGTGCAGAGAGTGAGACCAGCAGGGGGCAGCAGAGAGCCCAAGGGCGGCAGGAAGCTAGGGTAGGAGGATGCTTTCGGCTCCTTTGGGTAGTCCCTGCCTATCTTTCCTCCAATGGTCCATCCTTTTCCCCCTCTTCCTCATTCCCTTTTCTTCCGGTCTTCCTGGGAGGTTGCGCTGTCAAAGCCAGACCCCCCAAAACCATGCGCCTCCTCATCACATCTTGGAAAACTGTCTCTGTGGAGAAGCCCCTACTTTACAAATGTGGTTTGACAAGCAGGGGCTTGGGGTCACTGAGAGGCTTTCTGAGAGCCTCGGATGGGGCCACGACCCTCCTAGCACTCAGGATTCTCACCTCAGAGTGATGGTCAGGCAAAGGGCTGGCTGGGATGGCACGTTGGCATGAAAGAGCCTGACATGCCGTCGGTTTGAGCCTCTTGCTACCGCCTGCCCTTTGGCTCCAAACGATCAAGGAAGAAGAGAAAATTAAAGCCTTTCTTATTAATCATGCCAGTGGGTGCTACGAGTGCTTTGGAATAGGATGAAAAAGCAAGAAGGTATTGAACATAACGAGCAGGTACGGAAGCCATCGGGTGTTGTGTGTCTATCACAGAGCAGTCCCTGGGCACAGTCGAGGCAATAAGTCACTTAAATACACGTACATGGTTGAAATGACAAGTTCCTAAATGGCCTCAAATCTAGAGTGAACTTGGTGTTGGGGGAAGGGAGGGCGGTTTCCAGGAAACTCTCTCCTTAAAAATCACATCCATACAGAAAAGCGCACACATCGCAAGTGTGCAGATAGATTAATTGCCACCAAGGGAAGCCGTCTGTGGACACTGTACCCAGACGACAGACGGAGCGTGGCCAGCACCCGAGAAGACCCCCTGCCTTTTCGGGTCATCCCCTCCCAAGGGGAACCACCATCCTGACTCCAAATACCATGGTCGAGCTTTGCCTGCTGTAGCCTTTTACATAAAGAGAGTTGTGCTGTGCATTCTTTTGTGTGTCTGCCTTTCCCGTTCAACACAAGGCATGTGTGGTTCATCCGTGTGGTTGTATGTAGTTGTCGTTCAGGTGTCTCTGCTGTTGCGTTGTCAGCCACTGGGGAACAGCAACACAGTCTCATCACCCGTTCTGCTGTTAATGGACGTAAGGGCTATTGGTGGTTTGGGCCATTATGAGTAAAACACATGCATCTAGACTCCTCCAGGCATGTATGTCCATCTGGTGGGTACGCAGGGGGATGAGGAATGAGCTGGACTCGGAGATATCTGTAAGTCTCTTCTTCTCTCTGGGGGAGGCAAGCTGTGAGTATGAAAAGGGAATGTTTGTACTGACTTAGTGAAAGTGGGTGCAAAATCTGGGAACGAGAGAACCTGCTGCTGAAACGCAGACTGCCATGTGGCTTGCGGGCAGGAGCTGTGTGAATGTGGGAGCATCTGGATGCAGAGCTGCCGGGGAGTTTGCAGAGCTGGGCAGCCAGGGACGGAGGGAGACACTGCTGTCCCTGGGCTGGTCTTGGCTCACTTGCTCCCTAGGACCCACTACCACAGAGCAGGGAGGGCAAGAGACTGCGAGAATGACGTCACCTCCCCCAGCCCTCACCTCCTGGGCCTTGGAAGTTGTGGGCATTAGTCTGCACCTCTCTCTCCAGCCTCCTGCCCCATCACCGGCAACTAGAGATTTCGTACCGCACCCTGGCCGGCTGGCTCTTCTTCCTCAGCACACACGCTGGGCTTTCATGGCCAGTGAACGTGAGCTCAGTGGGTTCTGATGGGAAATGTGCTCTGTTAAAGCTCCGGCACCCCATGTGAATTTCCTTACCGGTCCTCCCTATTCTTTGTAAATCAGAAAGGAGCAAGTCTCCAGTAGGAAGGGTGCCTCCTTTTAAACACATCCCTGTGGCTATCTGGAGTTTGCTGAAGATCTGAGGAAGGGGTGGCAGAAGAAAGAAAAGAGGGCACATCGCAGATGCAGCCCCGCCTGGTCTCTTTCCCGAGCAGTGTGAAGAACAGCGGCCCGGTTGTGGGGCATTCTCAGAGATGTCATCTTGACGCCCGGGGACCACTGCAGGTGGGCAAAGCAGCTAAGCCCACTTTGATGTTTCATAGGTGTGAGCCCCACGTCCGGTTCAAGCTAGTCCATTCAGGGGACAGTGGGCGTAAATACAGGGAAAGCTAAGGCCCAGCTGGGCGCCTGGCCAGGGGTGCTGCTCCCTCTGTGCTCAGCAGCTACCCCGGACCACCACCGAGTCAGTTTGTGCTCCCACCGGTGGGGAGCACCACTCAGTCTCTGCACCGGCTCCTTGCTCTCCTTCTGAAGGCCCCACGGCATGGTTGGGGGATGGGGGGAAGTGAGGCCCGTGCAGGGAGGGAGGGATGCCAGAGGAAGGGCGAGTCTGGATCCCCAGAAGCAACGTGACAGGACAGGGTGAGCTCTGTGGGAAACTGGGGCTTCCCCAGTAGAACACCGAGTCTTACAGGGGGATGCTGTTTCCCCTCCTGGGGGCTGTCCTGATGGGTTAGTCACATGGGTTGCATCGGTCCCACGGCTGAGCAGGCCCAGATACTCTGTGGGAACACAGGACTCACAGTGTCCCTAGGGGATGCCCTTCCCCCAGTTTCTTCCCCATTAGCTGTGCCCGGAACTGTGACATTTCTGGGTGACAGCGGGGCCTTCCCCGGACTCACACCGCTGTAAAGCATGAGGCCCGCCCGTCTCCAGACACAGAGCATCCCTGTAAACAGCCGAGGGGATGCTGATGTGTGGACGAGCCCCGGCCCTGGGACCCGACACCCTCCTTCCTCAGGGGAGCAGAGAGGTGTTATCCGACTCATCAAAGGGGGCCTCTCAGCAAGAGCTCACCCCGTTATTATTTTATGAGATCGTTATCACCGGTAACCACAGTATTAATAAAAATTGAGGGTAATAAAAGAAATCACAGAGGTAACTAATGCTATCAACTATGCAATAAAAGGGAGGAAGCAGGCTTCATTTATAATGGCAAATTCTCTTTGTGTCCCAAAGCGCAGAAAGAAGGCTGGGAGGAAGGGACCACTAGGCAGCTCTAGAAGAAAAGCCCACACGTTGCTTCCAGGTAACCACCTCTCAGTGGTATGCTCTGGCCTGGGAGAGCTAGAGGGCTCCCCTCCAGGAGAACATGGGGTGGAAGCAGGGGTTTTCTGGTCTCGTCTGTGCTTACTTAAGCCCTTCACCCTCTCCACCTGGAGGAAGATGCTTCTGAGCCTCCCACTCCCACCCTCGCTGGGTTCGCGGCACCCGTCCAGGCATTGGGATTGCCTGGTCCACGTGGTGCTCCAGCCCTGCGGGGGGCTAGGACCCGGAGTCCTGCAGTTGGCCTCCCCATGCTCGGCCCTAGTCACCCTTTCTCCTCTCTGCCCATAGCAGCCGGCATGGCGCCCACCCCTCCAAGGGGACAAGGCCACCTGGGAGGCAGTGTCCCAGCATCCTCCAATGCCCTGAAGCCTACCGCGGAGGTGCTCCTTAACTTCTCCAGATAGCTCCTTTTCACACGACTTTTCACCAGATCTACACAGTGGGTCCCCAGAAGAATGGCAGCAGTGGGTGATGTGGGGCATGAGCAGCAGGGATAGGAGGGTAGGCCCGGGACAACCTCGTCCAACCCAGCCCCAACCCCTGTCCTTCCCTCATGCAGCAAGCGTGGGTACTGACCCTAACCCTGACCTGGTCTCCCAGTGACATAGATGTGGTACTGAGGTGTGCTTTGAGCTCACGTGACCCACTGGGATGTCCCTATATTGGAGAAAGGGCCTGTGCCTCCTGCAGCCCTAGAAAAGGAGGTGAAACCCAGCCCCAGTCTGGGGGAATGAACCTCAAGGATAACCCGGTCACCTCAGATGAGAGAAAACGTGGGCTCGTGCAGACCCAGCTCTGAGCACTGTGGAGGGAGTGGGGGGAAGGCGTGGGGGGGGTGCACCACTCAATGCAGCTTCATAAGACGGGGAGGACGGATTAGACTGGGAATACGGACGGTCTAGAGAAGAAGACCGGCTGGGAGGACAGGGTCTAGGAGGTGGTCAGTTAGGGGAGGAGGCAGGAAAGCAGACGTGGTGGGGGAGGGGGTATTGGTGGCATCCCTGTGGCTATGGGACGGAGAGATGGCCCAAAAGGTGGGAGAAGCAAATGCACTCTGCACATGTTCAGCGTGATCTTCCTGGAAAACCGCGATGGTTCTGGGGGAGTCATTTGGGCAAATGACTCTGAAATCTTCCTCTACTTTATTTAATTCCTAAGAACTTTCTTACAATTATCAAGAAAGCTAGGAGGTGCTTCTGGAGGAAGTCAACGTGCTTTTATAACATATGCATGGGACGCCCCCTGGCTTGTCTCAGCTCCTACCTGGACAGAGAGAGAAAGAGAAGGGCGTACCATGAAGGAAAAAGGATTTCATAGACCCTGCTTTGTTTGGACCCTGAGCAAAAAGTCCCCTGAGGAGTAGCACAACCATGACTCAGCCTGGCCTCTTTGCCCTTCTGCCTTTTAGGTATCCTACTCTAGACCTCAGCTTCTGGCGCCCCAATTTCACTTTGGGGCTTTCTCCAAAAGGAGAGGTAGGTACTCCCCCCAGGAGCCCAGGAAGGGGGCGGCTAACAACTCAGACGCTGCAGTTTCCCAAGAGGGGCCTAACTCCAGTATCCAGCCAGGGCTGAACTGGGGCCAACTGGGCTGCCTATCAGCGAACAGTCCAAACACCAGCCAAGGCCCCTTGGCCAGTAATAAATCCAGCCGGGCGGCGAAAACAGGTCAGAGAGCCCGAGGAATACAACCTGGCCCTGGTAATGATTAGCTAGCACCCCTGGGCCCTGGAGGTCACAGTGATAATGAGAAAGTTTCCCCGAGCTATCTCAAGTGCGGAGGACCTGGGGAGGGGCCCTGGCTGGAGGCCCGACTCCTGGACAAACGCTCCCTACCCCCTTCCAGGGCGTGCTCCTTTCAGTGACCAAACACCGCGCCTCCCCAGAGAACAGGGGAACTGACATCACAGCCCCGGGGACGCGGCCCCAGTGAAGCCCGTGGTGGAGACGCCAACGAGAGCGTCTTTCTGGGAGGTGGCTTTCCCCAAACCCAAGACTTGATGATAAGCCCTTCCTTCCAAGAAGAAGAGGCTTAGTGCTTATCTTTATGGCCCCGCACATCCTAAGACGTGGAGGCCCCGCACCACTTGAGTGAAACTCATTCCAGCGAGATTTTTTTTTTTTTTGGTACTTTGGTATCCTGCAAGGAAGGTCTCCAGCAACTTTCTTCAAGTGCAGGACTTAGGCCTCCTTGAAACTAGAGGGGATTTCAAAGCCCCAGCTATGTATGCATTATGATGCGTAGCAAGGACTTCAAGAGAGTTCTTGGACTGAGAAAGCAGGGCCAACACAGAGGGAAAGTAATAATAATAAGGACTCTAAGGTGAAGGCTGTAGGAAGCCTCCATGTTCTAAAAAATTGCAGTGTCTGCTGGGGACTAACCCAATTTTCAGATAGAAGTGAAGGCACAAAGAAGACGTGTGTGGTTGTCAAGGGTCAAGATGGCGCCATGAACTGGCAGCCCAGCTCCGGCTTCTGCACCTTCCTTTGAACTATGCAAGTATTCTCATCCACTGCCAGGGTCCCAACCTTTTCACACTGCCTGTCTCTCCTTTATCTTCGACTCCACCTCCCTCCCTGAACTAAAGATTAGAGTCATCATTTCTACCTCATACCGAAGCCAGGAAGACTCTTTCCCACACTACCAAATTGTTCTTGTAGAAAAGGAGCCATGGAAGGGGCACCTCGGTGGCTCAGTCGGTAAAGCGTCCAACTGTGGGTTTCAGCTCAGGTCATGATCTCAGAGTCCTGGGGTCAAGGCTGGAGTTGAGCTGTGAGCTCGGTGGGGGGTCTGCTTGAGGATTCTCTCCCTCTTCCTCTCCCTCTGCCTCTGTTTCCCCTACCCAGCTTGTACACATTCTCTCTCTCAAATAAATAAAAAATCTTTTAAAAAAGAAAGAAAGAGAGAGAGAGAGAAGAAAGAAAGAGAGAGAGATAAGAAAAGAAAGAAAGAGAGAAGCGGAGCCGTGTGTATTTCCTTGAATAAACTGGTACTGATTCCTACTGACACACTCATCACATATTACTCAAAGCTGCCCCGCGATGTTACCAAAATATTGACATCCTGCGCTGGGGGAGGAGGTAGCCATAGTGAAGTAAGAGCAGTACTCAGTTCTGGAAACTTCTTACTTCAGGAGGCCAATCACTGAGCAGTGTTCTTATATTCTTTCCTTCGTTATCTGATTTACCAATAACTTCTGTTAAGACGCCACCCAGAGTAAACCATTTCCAGTTCCAGTCAGGGTCTGTTGGGTAAGTCCGTTTTTACATTTTTCAGATGTGTGTGATAATATTGAGCTACTTTTAAGTACGTTATACTTAAAAATGGCCAAAACATCACATGTTCCTGGTGGAAACAACGGCACCACCTGTAAAGTAAGTATTCCTGAAAGAGAGAGAGAGAGCAAGGACGGAAGAGAGGCAGGGAGGGAGGGAGGGAGGAAGGAAGGAGAGAAAGCGAGAGAGAGGAAAGAGAGAAAGAGAGAGAGATGAGGGAAGGAAGGAAGGAAGGAAGAAAAAGGGAGGAAAGAAGGAAGGGGGGAAGGAAAGAAAAGGGAAGGGAAGAGAAGGGAAGGGAAAGAGAAAATCAAGCCCAACCAAGCTTCTAGATCTAACTACGAGTGTAGAGGAAATACAGGACTCCGGAGGAAAAAATGTCAACTGACACCCAGGGTTGTAGTAGCAGAATCCGGGATGTGGGAAGCCGGACATCAGGTGATGCCTGTCATAGCTGGTGACGTGCACAAGGGAGGTCGTTGCATTATTTGCTCTGCCTTTGGGAATGTGTGAAAACTGTCTAATAAAGGCTTAAAAATACCTACAAGTGTTGGGCACATACACACAAGCCCTCCTTTCCCTGCCGACCATGAACTAGCACAGTTCTCAGGCATGGGCAGGGAGTCACGCCAAAGGCTGTGTCCTCCATGAACTGGCCATCCTTGGGTCTAACTGAGATGAAACACTGGGTGTGGACAGATGCAGAGGGTGATGCCATCGGGCGTTCTCAGACCTGGGTTCTCCATCTGATTCTGCTATCCACCAGCTTGAGGAACTTTGGGCAAATCACTTACCCTCTCTCTGAGCACCCATTTTTTTTCTCTACCAAAAGAAGCACTCATTCAGCAAACACTTGAGGTGGATGTGGAAACAAGGTAGACAACTGTCCCCGCACTCAAAGAGCAAGAAGTGTGCCCAAGGTATCCATTACATAAGGTTGGGTGGGAGAAGGACCATTCGAGAGCTAAGGGCACCAAGGGATTCTGAACCCAAGAGAATCTCTTCTCTCTCAGTCTCAGGGAGGGCTCCCTGGAGCAGGTGGCATTTGAGCTGAAGCCTGACAGGTAGGATTTCAGCAGGGTCCAGGAAGAGGAGGGAGAGCCAGCAGAGGGAGTCCGAGCTGGAGGGATCCAAAGGAAGTGATCTATGGTGCCTGTCTGGGAAGCCAGGGCAGGGCAGGCTGTGGAGGCCCTGAATGCCAGCCCACTGTGGTGGAAACTTCTGTGGAAGGCAATAGGGAGCCCCCTGGACTCTTGAGGAGAGAGATGCTTTGATCAGGATGGTTTTTAAAGATTATACAGAGCGGATGGATTAAGGAGAAAGATTGGATCCTATTTACAGCAGGAGAGAGGAGGCCTAGCTCAGCCGGTCTACGAGCCACCTCTGAGGGTAAAAGTACAGAACATGCCTGCAAGGACGGCGGGCTTTCTTCTCCCAGGGAGAGTGTGTGCGTGTACGCGTGCGCGTGCGCACACACACACACCCACACACACCATACACACTCCACACACACCACCACACATACCACACCCACAACCCGCACAACACACCACATACCACACACACACGCACACACCATGCACACACAAACCACACACACCACACACCATACACACACAAACCACACACCATACACACACGCGCACACTACCCACATACACATCACACACACACACACACACACACACCACACATACACATCACACACACCACACATAGTAGTGAATCCTGAGGCCTGGGGCTGGAGAAAACAAACCATGTATGAGAGAAAGTATGACTGGAAAAAGGAATACATCAACCATCAAATGCAGACACAGTTTGGCACGAAACTGAGAAATGGCACAGGGAATGCCTCCTGTTTCCTCCCATTTCAGAAAGATCTTTTTGCATCTTGTCCTGGTTCATTCTGGAAGCAAGTTCACCAGAACCCAGAGATCGGGGGCTGCTGCTGCTTGCTGGGTGGCTCAGACTGCCGGGGGTCACCGGGCCCCCACAGCCGAGGCCTCCGTCCCTGAGGGAGTGTTGGGAGCCCAGAATCTGGCAGTCTGGAGCGCTGCCTTATCTTTCTATCCTCTCTACAGAAAAGGACATTATAAAATCAAAATGCACACCAGCAAAACAAGGTAAGAAAAAAGAATAGCGGCGGATCAGGCTCTCTTGGCTGAAGGTGACACTGCCGGGTCCCTGGGATCCCGCACTCACCCAAGGCTCCTGGGCTCTGTTCTGACCCGTGTCACACCTCGGTGTGTGATCTTCACCCAATTACCCAAACCCCAGATTTGTTAGCAAAGGTGGTTTCCTAACTTTTTTAATAAAAAAAAAAAGGTCTTTTTCTTTTTTTTTTAAAGATTTTATTTATTTATTTGACAGACAGAGATCACAAGTCGTCAGAGAGGCAGGCAGAGAGAGAGGGGGAAGCAGGCTCCCTGCTGAGCAGAGAGCCCAATGCGGGGCTCGATCCCAGGATCCAGGGATCATGACCTGAGCTGGAGGCAGAGTCTTTAACCCACTGAGCCACCCAGGTGCCCCAGTCCTCTTTCTTTAGAGTAACTAATGCATCCAAACAGGAGGAGACCTGATGTGAAATGTGAAGAATTTCAGGTGCAGGGAGAGGGCTATTCAGCCCTTTGCCTTTGCCCTTCACCTTCACAAAGTTCCAGAAGCAGAAAGGTGCTCCTGATCCCAGTGGGTAAGTGGGCTCCTGGCACAGAAGTGGACCCAGGGAAAGCCCCATTGCTGGGGAGCCTTGTCACTGCCCTGGTCAGTTTCACTCCCCAACTCTCTTCCGGGAGCCCTTGGGCTGTGAGAACATGGGAGGCGGGACGGACAGCCGTGGCAGAGGTGGAAGCCGGTTCCTGAGGGATCC
The DNA here is from genome assembly GCF_009829155.1 of Mustela erminea. NCBI lineage: Eukaryota > Metazoa > Chordata > Mammalia > Carnivora > Mustelidae > Mustela > Mustela erminea. The sequence continues at coordinate 80,292,688 of NC_045628.1, forward strand.
CACCTTGTTCCTGGTGCAGGTGGCAGCCCACTGGATCCCCAAGCAGACCCTGAGGTCCAGCTCCCTTAGTGCCTCCAAGTCCCGCCTCTGGCTCCGGTCCTCACTTGACATTCTGCAGGCAGGCCTCCTCGCTGGGGAACGGATGCAAAACAGGGCGGGCTCACACCCAGAGAGCCCCGCTTTGTGTTTTGCAACAGTGGACACTCAGGGAATATTTGCTAAAATATTAGCGCTAACAATCAAGGCGCCTCTTTACTTCTGAGCCCGGCCTCACTTGTTGGTGGGCACCACAGGCTCCCAGCCCACAGGGCACTCATGTTACCTGTCCTCAGGAGCCGATCCAGGAACCAGAATAACAGAAACGAACGCGCTCTCTGTCGCGGCGCGCCCAGGCCTCTTTCCCACGGTGTCCTCATTCTTCCTCCACTCCAGACGGCACAATGCCTGCACGTGTGCGCTGCCTTAGGCCTCCTGTGCCCCGAGCCAAGCCTAGCAGGGGGAAGCCAGCGCCCTGGGCTTCCAGAGAGATCTCCAGGTTTCGTACCTGGCTAATCATTCAGTGGGGGCAGCAGGAATGGCCGTTTGCTTTTGCTGGGGATGCCAGGGAACAAGCTGTTCAAATCTCCCCAGGCCCCCGCCCCCTTCTGACACCCTGCTCCCCATCATTTCTCCACTATCTCCTGTCTTATCATCCCTCCAGGAACGCTTGTTGAAGTTCAGGAGGCAAGGCTGCCTCCCTTGCCCTTGTTTGCAATCCCAGATTTCCACTCCTCGTGTTTCCTTGCCTTTGGCCCCAGAGTCCTCACTGGTGCCCTGGAGGGCCCACATGGGACGTGCTACCTCTTGGAGGCCTCCAGAGCCTGGTGTCGGGCAGGTATCCAGTATCGTGAGGGCCAAGAGATGGGATGTCCTGGGAGACAGAAGGGACAGAAGGGATGGTCCTGAAACATCTCCTTGACTCACCATCACGGCCGTGGGGAGAATGAGAAATCTTACATTACAGTTTCTAGGCACACAGAGCCCAGGGCAGTGGCCAAGGAGGGTAAGAGGAAAGGAAGGTGGACGTGGTAGCAAGGTGGCCACTAGATGTGTGACCCCAGGCTGGCCTTGAACCTCCCTGGGCCTCAGTTGCATCATCTGGGGGAACTATCGTTCCTATCTCATAGGGTTAGCCTAAGAATTATATGAGTTTATAGAAAGCATAGGGCCATCTGGGTAACATAAAATTCTTAATATTTATTTATAGGTAGTTCTCAAGCTCTCCTTCCTGCCAGAGGCATCTGGAGGAACGGGGAGTTGATTACTGATAATGTGTGATATGTGCCACAAAATTCAAACTCATTCTTTGGTCTGGAGGCTCTGAGAGGGAGGGAAGCATGAACAGAAGTCCAGGTGGAATCCTGTTGCCCTGTGTGAGGCAGAGGTCTCTGGGTGGGCTCAGTCAGCCCTCCTCAACAGGCCTGCTCTCCCGGGAAAGGACGTCCCTGCCATGGGCCCCACTGTCCTACCCTCCTCTCTCTTTTTCTAATGACACTAGACTAGATAAATAATATCTCCCCATATATGTTCTTCCTAACATCAGTAAGGTCCTAAAAGCTAATTAATGCTAATGTCATTTTTACTAAGTGTCTCGGGAGAACATTCTCAGTAGAAAGCATAAAAGTTTATGAATCATCTGGAAATTTCCCTCTTGCGGGGTGGGGGCGGGGGCAGTGGTGCAGTGGTGAGGGGGATGTAGTCCCAAACGGGGTAGACGTCTGCTTCTCAGCTCTTTGGATAAAAGTATGGATTTGGCTTCTTTGACCAGCGAGGCAGGAGTAGTATGGCTGTTTTATGGAAAGAGAGTTAAGGTTGTTTGCCCATAATCACAGCCCAACAACCCGCTGAGGCCCCACATCCTGGGCTCTGGGCCATCACCACACCCGCCCCGGCAGCAGCCTCGCTGCCCCCAGTTTGTCAGGAAGGTGCCTGCCATGTGTAGCATCTGCCCTTCTTGGGACCCATGAATCGGCCCAAGCCCTCTGCACCTCTCACGTCACCCCTTGTGCTCCCAATGAAAAGACGCAACAACATTTTGGTAGCTGGAAATCCTCGTAATCAATCCCTTAAGCCCCAAACTGGCAAATCTGGGTAGTGAAGGCTGTCCTCACTGATCTCCACTCCAAGGAAACAGAAAAGACCCCGGTGGGGGGTGGGTAGGGGCGTCTTGATCCAGCCAAGATCCCATGCCTGGAGATGCAGAATCGCCCCCCTTGTGCCGAGGCCCAAGGACCATGTGGTGAGCCCTGGGCTATGATACAGGGGAAACCACAGGGCTGAGGATCTATGAAAGCTATCATTTCGTTGAGAGCCAGAAGCACACTGATGGGGAGTACTTGGAATTGGCAGCACCAAGCTGTTTGGGATGACTGCGGAGTCTCATGTATACGGAGAAGCATATCTGGGTTTGCTTGTTTTGAACTCACATTCATGCTTTGGTCATTAGGAACCACAGAAACCCCACAGGCTGCTCACTCTACCCTCCCTTCCTGCTGATTCCAGCTCCTTCTCCCAGCAACTGCTGCTCTTGGCTATTCCCCCACTCCACGCTCCAGACACCTGCCCCGGGGCTCCCACTTCTGACCCTGCTTCTGAAACCCCAGAGCAGACCTGAGCCCGACGCCAGCCAGGAAAAGGAAAAGGTGTTTGGGAGGCAAAACTTGACAAATTGTTGAATTGGGGTGAAGGGTATAAAAGGGGACCTTGGACTAGTCTGTTTGCGCATGCTTGAACCTTGTAGCAACACAGATTTTAAAATAAAAAGACTGGTTATGTAGCAGAGCACTGAGCTAAGAAGCAGTGCAAACAATGATTCACATAAGATGGGCTAGGCTTCTCCTCAGCTCTCTCCACACATTGTTTCATGGAACTGGTACCTTGGACCGGTGAGGTTCGTGCCCACCATTCCATACTTCGTAGATGGGGAATCCTAAGTGCCTGGAGATCACACAGAATCCACCATGCCCTGAGCCATGGTTCTTCTGTCAGCCCCTGAGGCTCTCACACGAGGGGCCAACCCAAGACCCATGACCGCTGACCCCACTATATACTCATCTAGCCAGCATTCTGTGGGGAAGGCACAGTGATGGCTCTACGTCAGGGAGGAAGCAGGGCTTGGGGAAGTGAATGGCCCAAGGTCACGGGGCCAGGAAGAGGCAGTGCAGGACAAAGCCCCCAGTCCCCACTCGGGGCAGGACTCCTGCTTGGGTGGGTAGGTAGCTAGAACGCTCTTTCCCTCCTGCTCAGGGAAGGCCCAGAGGAGGTCAAACCTGGCCTCTTTGGGAAGCAGAGGTCAAAGAGGCAGGGAGGACTGGGAAGCAGTTGGGCTGGGCGAGGCAGGCCGCCCCCCTCAGCACCCGTGGAATGCAGAATTCCTGGCGTGGCTCTGGGAATCTGTTTTACAAGCTCGCCAGGTGATTGCTCCAAGCGCTGAACTTGGTGAGCCATGCCGTGCTGTTTAAATGGCCTTTCCCAACGGCCTGCGACACCACTTTTTCCTGGATGTCGGCTGCCTGTCAAACATAGGAGCACGAGGGCCTGGGAAGACGATGGAGAACAGGCACCCAAAATATAAACCGGGGGTCATCTCTGGAGTCTGAGCTGACAGGTGACAGGTGACGTATCTGCTTCTGCTAGAACAGTGTTCGGCACTTGCCTAACTCCATAAAAGCCAGCGTCTTGATAACCTCTAGCTTGCAGTGGATGAAGGAAGCAGCAGGAGAATCCCCTAGAAGGGTGTTCGTGGAACAGGAGGTGACGGGATGTTCACAGTCGTCCCGGGAGGTCAACAGTCACTCATCGTGATTGGGTACTTACAGGGTTCACGGGGCCCTGCAGATCGGCCCCGGCAGGAACTCTGCCCTCAGCTGAGAACACGTTTTGCAGGAACAGAAACTGGTTTGTACACATGTTGCATGTTTAAAGTCTCAAACAATACAGATTTAAAAATAAAGGGACTGTTGGTGGGTCCCCCGCTGCCACCCAAGGGCTGGGTTTGGGTCCTGGGGACTGTAGGAATGATGAGGGACTTGGCTCTGTGGGAGGGTATTACGTTTCTTCCTCAGCAAATCTTAAGAAACTCTAGCTTCTGTGCACTATGGTTCGAGGGCTCTCTGCATGGAGCAGGGACTGGTTGAAAGGTGGAGGGCCGGTTCTGGCTTCAAGCCCACCCTGTGCTGCCCCAGTCCCTGGACAGGAAGCCAACAGCTCTTGCTTGCTCATAGTGTGATTGACCAGCCGGCGAGGCCATGATGCGGAGGCTCACCGGCCATCAGAAGCTTCTCCAAGGCTACTCGGTAAGGCCAGGTCCATGTCCACACTGACATTTGGCGTTGTCGTGGAGTGAGGTGACCGATGGCGCAAGCACACACATGGCCCTGGCTCCTCCATGGGGCCATGCTCACCACCACTCTGGCCCAGAGTGGACCCAGGGCACTCCCTGAACCACACCGGTCAGAGTATCCCTCTCAGGACATAATGACAACTGATGGCTTAGACTATGGAAACAGAGCTCTACAAAACTCGGGGCAAAGCCTGTCTTGACTACAGGCTCATGCAGGGTGAGCAGAGTCAGCCCAGACACAGGGCCCTGGAGGGAAGGGTGGGCTCCAGGCTCCAGGAGGGCCCTCCTCCAGGCTGTCCCCTGCAGCCCTGCTCACTGGCCAGGAGCCACTTCCTGAGTGCACTCCATTTGGGGATTCATAATCCGTTGCCCAAACTTCCTTGGTTTGTCAGGTTTTCCTATCAGCCGCCCTGTCTCAGTTAGGAAATCAGCTTTCTAGAACTTTCCAACTCAGCTCCCGCTCTCTCCCGCTTCCATGCCTCACCCCAGGGCCCATGGGGAAGGAAAGCAAAAGCAAGAACAGGTCTCTTACTTTCTCCCTCATCGCCAGCTAGTCTTTCTGTGGAGAAATGAGAAGGGAGCAGCTGGTGAACTCAGAAGGGGTGATCAGGTGGGCTGTGCTGTGGAAGCCCCAGGACCGGCCCAGGCCCAGCCACCCTCTAAGTGCTCGGCACCACCCCCTTCCCTGCAGTCAGCTTCCCTGGCCTGCCCCAGCCCTATCGCTGGCCATTCCCAGCATCTCGGGGGCATGATAAGTTGTGACAGCGGAGCTCTGGCCAGGAACGGGTCCATATAGGCTGCCTCCAGAATGAGGACCCGCAGCCCTGCCGGGAGGTGGTCAACAATGGGTCAGTTGTTTTCCGCAGAGATCGTCTCCCACCCAACTTCGAATTTACATTGTATCTAAGGAAAAAGAACCATGTGTTCTAAAGCCCAAAGATAGTAATAAAATCGAGCAAGATAAAAATGTGGAGGAAACGTGATTTACTCTGATGTGTTTTTCACCTTCCAAACTGCTAAATAAACAGCACACATAGCCCAGAAGTGTTTTATTGCCCGTCCCTGTGTGTACTTCCCGAAGATGTTTCTCTGCATAGCTCAGCCTCTCTAATTTAGCTAGCGCCCAGGAGGTAAAACGCAGCGGGGCCATCTGTCCCCACACCGACCTGGGAGTCGCATGGCTGCGTTACCTGCGCTTCTGGGAGACGCAGCCCTCTGGGGCTGGCAAGGGGACTCTGGGCCAGCACCAGGTCGCGGGCTGCTCCTGTCCCGGGGCTGGACGGACGCTGCTGCTCTGCCTCGTGCTGACCGCTTGGGGCGCACTGTTTCCATTTTTTAATCTGCTTGTTTTCCCGAGTTATTTCATCCTGTGGAGTTCCGTTGTTCTCACATTTCTGTGTGTATTAGAATTATTCTGCAGAATTCTTTACCCAAAAGCAGCTCGGTGAGCTTGACGAGAGACTGGAGGGAATTTCAAAGGTAATTGTGGCTGGACGCAACCTTTACCTTTCACACTGGCATCAGAAATTAACCTACATGCAGATGACCCCCCAAATCCACCCTCACCCCCACCCCGCCGAACGTCCTTGGGAAGGCCCTCCTTGATCTGTTCTCCCAGGACACAGTAACCCCGCAAACCTGGACTGTCTGTCTTGTGTATTCTGCTCCTTCTGCAAAGAGCAGCACATTAGTAAGATCCTCGTGCCCTGAGATTTAGGGGATTTTTTTTTTCTTTTTATCCTTGCATACTTATTTCCAGGTCAAAAAATAATACATTATTGTACTTTTTTTTTTTTTTTAAGGAAAGGAAAGGAAATCCACAACACATGAAACGTATCCTGGGCGCCACTCAGTCTGCGACTGGCCTGCGTTTATCTCTGACTGTCCCCTGGCAGTTTGAAGCATTACCGCTCCGTGATAACCAGAAGTGAGTAAGCGCTACGGCCGTTCAGAATGTCACCCTGAAGCACCAATTCAGAATGTCACCCTGAAGCACCAATAGAAAGTTCGTAGCTTCTGCCCTGGCCATAGTTATGTGGCCAGCATGCTGATGAAGGGAAGTTTACAGGACACGACTTCGGGTTACAAATGACTGCATAAACGGCATCCTCTCTGCCTAACTTGGGATGCCCAGCCCGGGGGATGGGCCAGCTGGAGAGCATTCCAGACACGCTGCAAGGCCTTTCACGTCCTGGAAAATGAGCTGACGATTCCTAGTGCCAGTTTTCTCCAAGCCGAGCTCCAGAGACACTAAATCAGACGCTAAGCTGTTGGCATCTCAGAGGATCTCAGGTTCTGAGTGGGGCCCTCTCGGTTGAGAGGGTAACAAACCTGTGAGCACTTCCAGGAAAGCAGCCACACAGCTGCCTCCCTGAAGCAGGACACTATTGTCATTTTAAAAAGTGATGTCTGCCAACTATCATATGATCTCCCTGATATGAGGAAGTTGAGAAGCAACATGGGGGTTGGGGGGGACAGGAAAAGAATAAATGAAACAAGATGGGATCGGGAGGGAGACAAGCCATAAGAGACTCTTAATCTCACAAAACAAACTGAGGGTTGCCAGGCTGGGGTTGGGGGGGCGAGGGGGTTCAGGAGAGGGTGGTGAGATCATAGACATTGGGGAGGGTATGTGCTATGGTGAGTGCTGGGAAGTGTGTAAACCTGGTGATTCACAGACCTGTACCCCTGGGGCTAATAATATATGTTAATTTTTTTAAAAAAGGAAAAGAAAGTGATGTCTACTCACAGAATATTATGAGGCCACTATAAATAAAGTTTCTTTCTGACATGCAAAAATAAAATAGTGATGCCTGGGGCAAGGGGGGGAGATCTCTTAAAATAATTTAAAAATTAAAGGACCCGAATGAGATCTCTTGCTAACTCCTTCCTTCTCCTCTCCTCCCTTTGCCCTCATGGCTCACACACCCCA